>NC_092048.1:6752660-7058831 GCF_003086295.3 Arachis hypogaea
GCAAGAATCTAAATGATATTACTACTTGTTTTGGCTTCACTCTCCAAGGAAAAAACAAGGTCTCAAGACCAAGGTTCAGAAAACCGGACCGGTCATCAAACCGCTCTAGTCACTGGTTCACTGGTTTACTGGTTTAACCGGTTTAATCGATGGTTCAACCGGAAAAACCGTTTAGAGTAGAATAATAAATAAATTATAAATACACATCCTAAAATATAATTATAGTCTGATATAAATCTTAAAATATCTTCGAAATTTAAAACACTACATAAAATATCATCAACCAAATACATATGATCTTATCAAAATCCAAACTCAAAAGTTAAATAGTAATAAAAACATATCTAAATATTAAATCCCAACATCATGGTTTATCAATCAAAATCCGCAAGAACTTGTTGCAAATCTGCTTCGGTGGGATGATCTTCACCTTCATTCCCACCTTGATCAGCAGAAGAAAGAGATGCAGCATAAAGACCACTACTACCACCGCCACTTTGATATAAATCAGCATCAATTTCACCTAATAAAATAGAAATGTTATTATTATATGATAAATTAACAACATTCTAATAAATCATTAGAAACTAAATATACTATACTCACGCAATAAGTCATCCACATTACTAGGAAGATCAGGCTCTTTCTCTACAACCTCTTCAGTCACCCAGAAGTCAACTTGACTGATACTTTCATAATCAATTGGATCATGCTGTGTCTTTTGCTTTCTTTTTTCTTTTTCCTTCCTAAAAAGTTAAATACAATATATGGAGATTTAATAATTTACAAATTTATTATGATAAAGATTACAAATGAAACAATATAGTATTTCATGAAACATATATTACCTGGATTTAAGACGCAAATTATAGGTAACATAAACAATGTCATTCAGTCTATCATGCTCCAATCTATTTCTTCTTTTTGTATGAATCTGGTCAAAAAGGCTCCAATTTCTCTCACACCCAGAAGAAGCAGATGCTTGGCTAAGAATGCGAACAGCTATCTTTTGTAGACATGGAGCAGAGCCTCCGAATAACCTCCACCATTCATCTACCAATTATAAAACCATAACATATTATAAGATATTAATTAAGAACATAGGAGCTCAAAACAAGTTACTATTGATTAAACAAATATTCAACCATATTCTTACCAGGCTTAAGTTCAGATGCAGCTGGAATAACTTCTTGTCTATCAAAACTTTCCTTCCGATCTCTATATAAATGTATTTCTTTCATTGCCTGAACTGAATCCAAATTGTTACACTTGCAATACAAGGTAACAAGATCAAGCAAACCTCGCATAACATCAGGTGCTTCTTTATAATTTTCATTAAAAAAGAATTTAGGATTCAGGAAGTAAGCTGCCGCATGAAGATCTTTCTTCAAATGCTTGTCCCATCTTGAGTTGATAATATCTGTGTACGGCTGATATGCAGTCTTGGATTGCCTAAACATCTCCTTAATTGCATCTTCTGCCCTTAGCATTCCTTCATAAACATATCCCAAAGATGGGGGGTCATCAGCATCAACAACCCTCAGCAAGTAAATCAGAGGGCCCACAAGTTTACATACAGTAAAGCAATCATCCTAAAATTTGACGTCCAGAATGATAGCACTCACAGCTCTACCAGTAGCACTCCTTCCTAATTTGTGATCAGTGAAAATTGAATCTACAACCAATTGTTGCAACTCCTTTTTACGGTCAAAGATGCTCTTCAATGTAATAAACACAGTTGCAAACCGGGTTGCACCAGGACGTACAATTTCTCTCCAACGAGGTCTTTGTCTTAGCCAAGATAAGAAAACCGTATGATTGTACACAAATACTGTGATCTTTGAAGCACGAGTTGCAAGGTTAGAAATATGCGCCATGCTGCTTATATCTTTTAAAATAAGATTAAGGCAATGAGCAGCACATGGTGACCAATAGATATTATCATATTTTCTATTGATAAGCATACCAGCAGCAACATAATTGGCCGCATTGTCAGTCACAACATGCACAATATTATTTGGGCCAATCCATTCAATCACCTCAGAAAACAAAGTACACAAGTGTGAAGCATTTTTTACCATACTGGAAGCATCTACTGATTTCACAAAGCACAAACCTTTAGAACAATACACCAAGAAATTGATTAACGTCCTTTGTCTTTGATCTGTCCAACCATCAGCCATGAGGGTACATCCAGTTTCCTTCCATGCACTCCTATAACTATCAACTAGCATTTGACTTTCTCTTTTAAGATCAGCCAACAAATGAACCCTTAACTTATCATAAGAAGGCCCCTTGTAACCAGGTCCAATACCAGCAACACCATCCAACATATCTTGGAAATATGGCGACATCACAGCATTAAATGGAATTTTACAATCCAAAAGCCACCGAGCAAATCGTTTATCAACCTCGTGTATCGCCTCTTTGTTTTGCAAAACACTCTTAATACTTGGTTGAGCTCCTGGAGTTGTTCTTGGTGCAAACATAGGAGGAATGACTTTGGCTTTTTTCTTTGGATCGCCTCCAACTCCTTGCTGATTCAAGGTACGCTGCTGTTCCTGTTCTTCTTGGATTGCCTCATCAATTGCATCCTCTACCTCATCACCACCCTCTTCACCAAAACTTACTTTTCTTTTCTTTTTGCTGGCCTGAATATCTTTCAACAAACTTTCCATCTGTTTTTCCACATCATATGGAACTTTAGGACATTTTTTCACGTCTCCGGTAATCTTTGCTAGATGTTTCTTCATCCTGTGAATTCCACCTCCATTGAAAACTTGTAGACAAAATAAACATTGATACTGTGGTTTTCCATTCACTGTTTGTAGAGCAACATATTTTCAAGCTAAATCTGTTTTTCCCCTAAGGTTCGAAGAACCTTGTGACTGACTATCGTTAGCACTACGGGAATTAGGATTAGCAGCATCATTCGAAATAGGAGTATCGGCAGGCATGTTATTATTCACAGAATCATTGTTATCAGCAGTTGCTTCTTGATTAATACTATCTTCCATAACTAAAATTAATAAAACATATATGAAATTAAAAACAGCCACAGCAATAAACATTAACAATTCTAACAATTCTAAACAGCCACAGCAGAACAAATTTGAGAAATTCAGCCAGTCAACAAATATGCAAAACCGAGTCCGTTTCCAGCATTAACAAAGTACAAAACAGTAACAAATTTGAGCTACAAAACAGAAATTTGAGCAACACACAGAAATTGAACTACAAACACAAATTGAACTACAAACAGAAATTGAGCAACAGTGCAACACACAGAAATTCAGCTGCAAACCAAGTTAAGAACAAACAGAAATTGAGCTGCAAATCAAGTTACCAACAACCAGAAATTGAGCTGCAAACCAAGTTACCAAGAAACAGAATTTGAGCTGCAAACCAAGTTACTAACAAACAGAAATTGAGCTGCAAACCAAGTTACTAACAAACAGAAATTGAGCTGCAAACCAGGTTACTAACAAAGATGTTCGCAGAGGCAAAGAACAAAGATGAGCAGAGGAAGAGGAAGTCAGTTCACAGAGGCAAGTCGAAGTTCACAGAGGCAAAGAAGTGAAGAACAAAGATGAGCAGAGACGAGTTACTCACCGCGCGACGATGAAGACGATGGGACGGGGCAGATGAAGACGAGGCAGACGGCTGGCTACTGGGCAGGGAACCAGGCGAAGAAGGAGGGTTACTTGGGCTGACGACCAGGCGACGGCGGTTGGGCTGTTGACCGGTGACCGCGGCGACGAAGGAGGGGGCGGTGGCAGGCTGGGGTTCGGGCGTGGAGGGTTCAGCTTCAGTCTTCTCTCATTCTCTGTTCTCTTCTCTCACGAAGATGAACAACACACAGAATTAGGGATTCGGGGGGTGGTTGGGGTCACCGGGTCAGGGTGCTCTTCGGGTCGGGTCGGGTTAAGGGTTTCTTTTTTTTTTTTTTTTTAAATAACGAAACGACGTCGTTTATTCAGAACCGGCCGGTTACCGGTTCGGCCCAACCGGCCGGTTTTTGGTCGGTTCGCCGGTTCGTCGCCGGTTCTTTCCAGGACGGTTTCTGCAGGAGGACCGGACCGTCTGCATCGCCGGTTCACGGTTAAACCGGTTGAACCGGCCGGTCCGGTCCGGTTTTCAGAACATTGCTCAAGACACATGATGCACCATTATCACGTACCTTTCATACCCAACCCACCATTTTGGACTTTTCTTTTCTTTTTTTTTTTTCTTTTTTTTTCAAACAAGTTCGTGTTTCACTTGCACCACTTCACGAGTTTACTGTCACGGCCTTGAACATACTCCAACGCTACCATGCCAGTACTCGAACTTATTCAACCACTTGAGCTAAGACCAAGTCAGACTAACATTCAAATACTTAGCAAGAAAACTAAGAACACAAGAGAACACAAGAGAAAGGAAGCTTTGGTGCAAAAAATACTTTATTACTCAAATGTTTAATACAAATGACTCACCCATGACTCACAGTAACTTTCACCTCCTATTTATAGCCATCCACCTCCTTAATAGATGGTTAAGATTAAATCTAATCATCGGTCCAGATTAATCATCCAGAACCTTCATCATAATTCACAAATATCTATCATACCACAACTTTCTAAATACTTCTAGATTATTCCATACTACTCTTCAGAGTTTTATATACATTCACACTCTTCTAGAATACTCTATGATCTTTTAGAGTCTTCTAGGACATTCTAGAACGTTCCGGAACCATCTATAACATTCTCAAACACTCCAGAAAACTATACAAACGTTGTTAAAATCTAACTTTTTAAAATTTACCGTGACATTCTCCCCCACCTAATGCGCAGACGTCCTCGTCGCGTTCTGTTCATGATAGCGCTCTAGGTGTTTTTGAAATTGCCACAGATCTTCACGAGCTTCCCAGCTAGGTCCTTTCCACTTGATCAAGTATTGGATACTTGGTGGTACTCCTCTTCGTCGCACGACACGATTGGCTAAGATCTCTTCGATTTCTTTATCAAAGGATCTAATCACCACAAGCGGATTACGACTCGAGTCACCTCTACTCGGTTCATCTTGGTCTTCATGATATGGTTTAAGCATACTCACAGGAAAGACCGGGTGGATCTTCATAGAGGGAGGAAGTTGTACTTTGTAAGCAACCTCCCCAACACGTCATTTGATCTCAAATGGCCCTTCGTATTTGCGGATTAAACTCTTATGAACCTTGCGAAAGGCTTTGAATTGTTGTGGAAGAATTTTGATCATTACCTTGTCTCCCACTTGATAGCTTGTATGCCTCCTCTTCTTATCTGCCCATTTCTTCATCCTCTTGGCAGCTTTGTTGAAGTAAGAACGAGTAACATCTACTTGTTCTTTCCATGACTTAATCATATGATAAGCTTCAGAGCTCTTCCCAGAGTAAGAGGAAGAAAGAGAGTGTGGTGTAAGCGATTGTTGTCTAGTCACAATCTTGAATGGACTCTTCCTTGTGGACTCGCTCCTTTGCAAATTGTATGAGAACTGAACAATGTCGAGAAATTTTGTCCAATCCTTCTGATTAGTGCTTACAAAATGCCTCAAGTAACACTCGAGTAAGGCATTCACTATCTCAGTTTTTCCATCGGTTTGAAGATGAAAGCTTGTTGAAAAATGAAGCTCTAACCCAAGGAGTTTGAATAGCTCTGTCCATAGTCGTCCTGTGAAACGTGGATCTCGATCACTAATGATGCTCTTAGACAATCCCCAGTACTTCACCACATTCTTAAAGAATAGTCGTGCTGCTTCCTCTACAGTGCAGTCAGTAGGGGCAGGTATAAAGGTAGCATACTTCAAAAATCGATCCACTACCACGAAAATAGATCCAAATCCCTCGGACTTCGGTAAAGCAGAGATGAAGTCTAGAGAGACACTTTTCCATGGTCGCTCTGATGGAGGTAGAGGTTCCAACAACCCACTTGGTGTCTTGTTTTCAATCATATCTTGTTGGCACACAAGAGAAGTCTTAACATAGCTCTCCACTTCATCTCTCATTTGAGGCCAATAATAAGAAGATTCAATGAGTGTCAAAGTCCTTCGCTGACCTTAATGATCAGCCCACTTGGTGTCGTGGCATTCTCTCACTAACTTTCTTCTTAGAGTTTCCTATTTAGGGACGTATAGTCTTCTCCCTTTAGTGTAGAGAAGGTCGTCTTCTAGCCAAAATTTTTTGGTCTTATCTTTTCTAGCAAACTCCATCAATTTCTTGGCTAATGGATCATGATGCAATCCTTCTTTGATTGTATGCATAATATCTCCTTCGACCGTAGAAATGGCTACCAACTCAGCCTTGCGACTCAGTGCATCTGCTACCACATTAGTCTTGCCTGACTTGTATTCAAATTCGAAATCAAACTCAGCTAAGAAATCTTGCCACCTAGCTTGTTTGGGGCTTAACTTCTTCTGAGTTTGGAAGTAGCTTGTAGTCACATTGTCTGTCTTGACGATGAAGTGTGAACCAAGCAAGTAGTGACGCCAAGTTCTCAGACAATGCACCACCGCCGTCATCTCTTTCTCTTAAACAGTGTATCGCCACTCTGTATCATTCAACTTGTGACTCTCAAAGGCAATAGGATGTCCTTCTTGCATCAGAACCCATCCAATAGCGTAGTTAGAAGCATCAGTATGGACTTCAAATACCTTTGAGTAGTCGGATAGTGCTAGTACTGGTCCTTCTATGATAGCAGCCTTCAACTCATCAAAAACCTTTTGACACTCCTTTGACCATTTCCAAGGGTTCTTGAGAAGATCAGTTATTATTGATGCAGCCTTGGCAGAGTATCCCTTGATAAACCTTCGATAGTAATTAGCCAACCCAAGGAATGACCTCAATTCAGATACCTTATTTGGCGGCTCTCATTCTTTGATAGTCTTCACCTTTCCTTGATCCATGCAGAGAGTTCCATCTTTAATGATGTGTCCCAAGAAGTGGACTTCGTCCCTTGCAAAGGAACACTTTTCCTTCTTCACATATAGGTTATTCTCTCGCAAGATCTTAAACACGGTTCGTAAGTGTGCTACATGTTCCTCCAAAGTATTGCTATAGACAACAATATCATCTAACTAGACCATTACAAATCGATCAAGGTAAGGTTGAAAGATCTCATTCATCAAGTTACAGAAGGTCGCAGAAGTATTGGTCAAGCCAAAAGGCATCACCAACCACTCATACAATCCATACCTCGTGACGTGGTCTTAGGCTCATCACCATCAGCAATTTTCACTTGGTGATATCCTGATCTCAGATCCAGTTTTGAGAACCACTCGGCTCTACCAAGTTGATCAAACAAATCGGCTATCAAAGGAATAGGGTATTTGTTCTTAATGGTTACCTTGTTAAGTGCTCGATAGTCGATGCATGGTCTCAATGAAGCATCATGCTTCTTTTGGAACAAGACTAGTGCGCCATAAGGTGCCTTCGATATACGGATGAATCCAGCATCTAGCAAATCCTTGAGTTGCTTCTTTAACTCCTCAAGTTCTGGCGGTGGCATCCTATAAGGTGTTGAGGCAGGCAGCTTTGCTTCTGACTCCAATTCAATCGTGTGGTCCACCTTCCTCCTAGGTGGTAGTTGTTTTGGCAACTCGAGTGGCATCACATCCTTATTTTCTTCAAGAACTTTCTTGATTTCGAGAGAAACGTCTTCTCTTTTAGATGTTGACTCCTCTTGTAATAAAGCCAAATATGTAATCTCTCCCTTCTTGAACCCTTTCTTAAGTTGCATAGCAGAGAGCATAGGTGGTCCTCCAACTTTAGAGACTGTAGGGACCATGCATGGAGACCCTTTCTCCATGATGCATACTATGTCGTAGTATGGCATAGGTATTATATTTGCCTTCCTTTGCAAATCAAGCCCGATAACTATTTTGAAATCGTCCATGGGTGCTACTGAGAAATTCACAAGGCCCTTCCAAGAATCAAGAGTCATCTCAACCCCTTTTGCTACACTCTTAAGGGGTTTACCCTTGGTGTTCATGGGTTTGAACCAGCCATTCTTTTCGGTGATCTTCAACCCAAGCTTCTTTGCTTCATCAGGCGTGATGAAGTTATGTGTAGCACCAGTGTCGATCATAGCCATGACGGGTTTTTCATTGATAACACACATTAAGCCTTTCTTTTTTGCGGTGCTTGCCTCTTTGCCCTTCACAGCATTCATGAGTTGGATAGATCCAACAAACTCAGTTACTTGAGATTGGGCCCCTCGTTCCTCGGCGATAGATGCCAGAGTCCCTAACTTGGGACAGACCTTCATTTGGTGTGGTCCCTTGCACACGAAGCATCCTCCTTTGGGTACGAAAGTCTTCTTCTTTTTCTCATACTCTTTCTTTGAAGAGTATTTCCCTTCCTTTTTGGTTGAGAAACTCTTCCCCTTGTCTCCCTCCACCTTTAGTAGAACTAGGTTTGGAGGAAGACTTGGGTTTAGAGTCTCCCCTATGATACTCAGTGAGTGATTTGGCCACTACGATAGCCTCATCGACATCTTTAATATTCCTTCTTTGTAGTTCTTGCTTTGCCCAAGGTTGGAGTCCATCAATGAAGAAGAACAATGCATCCTCTGATGTTAAGTTGAGGATTTGAAGCGTGAGAGTAGTGAACTCCTTTACGTGTCGCTAATCGTACTGTTGTGTTTCAACTCCTTCAACTTCTTCCTTGCTTCATAAACCACATTCTCAAGAAAGAATTGTCTTTTCAACTCCCTTTTGAAATCTTCCCATGTGGCTATGTTGCAAGTACCATTTTTCATATCTACGCACTTTCTCCTCCACCACAAAGTATCATTATCGGAAAGGTGGAGAGCTGTATTGCGTACCTTTATTGCTTCTTCGACCACCCCTTAGCCTTCAAAGTACCTCTCCATTTGCCATAGAAAGTTTTCCACCTCTCGAGTGTCCCTCACGCCCTTGAACTCCTTTGACTTTGGGAGATCAATCTTTGTCGTCTCCCTTATAATGGTTGGTCGAGATTTTGCCTCCTCGAACCAAACTCGAACTTCCTCAAATAGCTTCAAGGAATTCTCAAGTTTCTCTTCAATTTGGAGCATGCTTTTTTTGAAAGTATATAGTTCTCCCAACATGTGAGCCTCGAGGGTCTCATTGTCATGTTCTATCCTTTGGAAGCGCTCATCCATAGAGGATAGAACATTCTCCAACATAGAAACTATCTCTTCTAAAAAGTTAGAGTTCTTACCTCTAGGCTCACTTGAAGAGCGCACCTTCTTGCTTCCCCATTGAGAAGGAATAGTATCCATTCTCTTTGAGACTCAATATGCTCCATAATTACACTAGAAGCCATACCCACAAACCCCTTGTGCTCCCTCTCAAACTTTACTCTGATGCCAAAATTGCCATGCCCTTGGACACACTCCAACGCTACCGTGCCGACACTCGGACTTACTCAACCTCTTGAGTTAAGACCAAGTCAGCCTAACCCTCAAATACTTAGCAAGAAAGCTAAGAACACAAGAGAAAGGAAGTTTTGGTGGAAAGAATATTTTATTACTTAAGTGTTTATTACAAATGATTCACCCATGACTCATACTAACTCTCACCTCCTATTTATAGCCATCCACCTCCTTAATGGATTGTTAGGATTAAATCTAATCAACGGTCCAGATTAATCATCCAAAACCTCCATTACAAATATCTATCCTACCACAACTTTCTAACTATTTCTAGATTATTCCATACTACTCTTCATAGTTCTATATACATCCACACTCTTCTAGAATACTCTATGATCTTCTAGAGTCTTCTAGAACCTTCTAGGATATTTCGGGACCTTCTAGGACATTCTAGAATGTTCCAGAACTATCTAGAATATTCTCAAACACTCCAGAAAACTATACAAACGTCATTAAAATCTAACTTTCTAAAATTTATCGTGACATTACAGAAGCTTAATCACCTTTTAAAAATTAAAACAATAATTTCTTATTTCTTTTTTTTTATACCACAAGCTCAATCTTCCATTTAAGGATTCTGAAAGAACAACTAAGTATCTAAGGTAGTGTTTGTTTTTGAATACAGGACACAGAGACATGGACAACGAATGTTTAAAAAATATTTGGAGGCAGAGACATGGATATTGAACACATTGTCTCTAAGACAGGTTTTTTATATTTTTGTGTCCACTCTTTTATGGAGGACAATGATAGACACAGAATTTAGAATGGTGGACACGAACTTTTTAATTAATTTTTTTTCTTTTTGTTCAAAGATATTTTTTTATTATTCTACTATTATTCCTTTTTATTTTTCTTAATTTCAGCTTTTTCTCTATTCTGCGTTCTTTCTCTTTCTTTTTTTTTTTTCAGGTACTCTTTTTTTTGTAAAATTTTTTACTTGGCTAGATAATTTTTTCCTTCTTATGTTATCGTTGTTAATCAATTCTTTTCGTAATAGCTGGAATCACATAATTATTTTAGTTCTTTTATATAATATTTTAGTTTTAACTATGTGTATCCAAATATAATACTGAACATTTCTTATACACCATATCTAAATATAATACCCAAAAAAATAATTTTTAATATTTTGATTCTATTATCTCTATTTTAATATTATTTTATTGTCCTATTCTGTTATCTCAAAAAACAAACGCAGCCTAAAAGTTATAATGATATATGAGCACGTTATGTCGATTCACCACAAATAAAGCGTAGACAAAATTCTTTTATACAAATTATGATAAACAAGTATAATAAAAGCTTGATATGTAGTATGATTTTATTATTTATCAAACTTGGTTTTTAATTTTGTTGAACTGAAAATGACAAAATCAATTGAATCAATCACTTCTTTTAACAAAATAAAATAGTTAATGCCAAAAATGTAATCTTAATTAGTATTAACTATTTTATTTTTAAAAATTCAATTGGTTTAATTATTTTTTATTTAACCAGAGGTGAAATTAGATGGAATATTAAAGAAGAGTCAAAAATTATTTTTACAATAAAATAAAATTAAAATAAAAATTTAAAAAAAAATTAAACTAAAATTAATATATAATTTATACGAAAAAATTAAAATTTATTGCCCCCTTCTTCACTGTATAAGGCTCCGCCCCTAGATTTAACTAATTTCGGCTCAACAAAAAAAAAAAAGTTTCACAAAAGATTGTGTTACATTTACATGTCATGTTTTTATTGTTTGGTTACAATATTTAATCAAAAAATATTTTTACTCGAATTCATCCAAGCATCTCTATCCACTCAATATATTCATTATTGAATAAAAGTTAAACGGGGAAATTTCTTTGCTGCCCCAAGAGCAAATAAGAATTTTTATTCTATTCCATTCATATTATGATACATCATCAATATTGAAAAAAGAGAAAATTAGTTCAAAAATTGATTTTTTGAATTTTAAAAGGTTCAATTTAAACAACAAAAATAATCTATATTACTTATGTCACAATATAAATAGAATAAAGTAAAAGCTTCTATTTAATTTATACTTGGAGAACACTGAAGATATTCTCGTTTTTCTGTCTAATATATATAATAATAAACAGAAAATTTAAGATAGTAAAAATCACATACAATTATTTTTGTATGAAATTGATAGTTGAGAATTGTTAAATAGTGTGATTTAATCAAATTTAATAAATTATTTAATGATTCTTAAATATCAACTTTACATTAAAACAGTTGTATATGAATTTTTACTATTTACTATTTAAGATAGGGATTGCAAAATCATGATATACGTTGAAACAAAATTGGAAGTGGCTAAGAAAATTCAAGGATGCTTCCCATGAAATGGCCCTATCTGTATTTGGTATAGTCTACAGTTTAATCAAAATATATGCATTACGTGATATTATCCATCCAACAGTTCCATCAGCATCTCTCTTTTAATATTTTTTTTTTATTTTGCAAGTACAACAACATTTTAGTTTTGATACAAATTCTTCAAACAGTAAATTATATGTTAGTTTGATCAAAGAAATATCTCTTGCTAAAAAATTATAACTTAGCATAACCCTCTATCTCTCTAATATAAGCACCATAATTTTGTGACACGATGTTTTTATTAGGTAATTATTAAGACGTAGATATTTGTCTAAGAATATGGTAACTAAAATATTAATAAATATTATATATTAAACAGTTTTATGAGTTTTATATAAAAATATCAAACAAATATAAATAATTAAACTTTAATTAATAAATATTAGTTAATTTAAAATAAAAAATTTAATTGATATTAATCGAAAAATTTGTTCCTCTATTGAACCAAAATTTAGTTTGATGCTGTTAGATTTAATTTGGTAAAATTTTTATTTTAAAAAAATAACTTATAAAAATTAATTTTTAAAAGTTGTAACATCTATGTTTAATTGTTTAGTAAATTAAATTAAAAAATAATTTTTAATAAACACAAATAATAATAATACACACATTTGGTAAACTAATTTTTAAAATTTAAAAATATTATAATAAATATTAATGTAAGAATTAAATTTAAATATTAATTAATATATAAAATTATATTAAATATTTTAATTTTAGTAAATATAAAATAAGTTTAAAAAGCTTCTTTTAACTATTTTTAAAAATATCTCTAATTTTTAAAAACTCTCCGTCCAAACATATAAATTTTTTAATTTACAAAACACAAAATGAGATATTTATACTTTAAAAAAATATAAACACATTTTTAAAAAATTTTACGAAAACAAGTCTTATTCATCTTTTAATTAACACGAAAACGGCAAAAACTTTGTAGGAAAGAAAAATCTAAGACAGTAGTGCTGTTTTCTTACTGTATATCAACAAGGTACACTAGCATGCAATTGGACAAGGCAATAGAAGCGCGTCTAAGAATGTTGAAAAAGACACAATAAATTGTAAATTCATCAAGTTATTTGCATTCATACTTATTAACAGAAGTGTCCAAGAATGTCCTTAATTTTTGTCCTATGACTTTAATTCACGTAACATAGTATCAATGAATATGACTATGTTATGTGTACACTAATATCAATCATCAAAATTAATTATTAATATAAAATATAGAAAAAATTTCATTCCATTCTTCTGCGAGATGCTAAAATGATACTCTCCTTCTTTCTATTTTATAAATATACATTTTTCTCCCTTCTAACTTTTAAAAAACCTCCTCTTTAGTCCATTTTAAATTTTTTGTGTTAATTAATATTAACTTTATCCATTTTTTAAGAAAAAAAATATTTTTTTTAAAAAATACTCATTAACAAAAATTTTATTTTTTATTATTAAATTTTGTTTACTAAAATATTCTTTAATAAATTATTCTTTTATTGATTAAATTATATTTTAAAAAAAATTAATAATTATATTATTTTTTTTAAAATATCCTTCAATAATTTTTTAATTATTAAATTATAATTTTACCAAAATTTTCGTTAACAATTTTTTTATATTTTACTATTAATTTTTTGATATCTATATATATTATTTTAACATTAAATAAAAAATTTTAGTAAAATTATTTTTTAATATCAATATATATTAATTATTATATATATTAACAGTGGTAAGATTTTTTTATTTAATGTTAAAATAATATATATTAATATCAAAAAATTAATAATAAAATATACAAATAATTGCTAACAAAAATTTTGGTAAAATCATAATTTAATAATTAAAAATTTATTAAGAGTAAGTATCTTAGAAAAAAATAATTTAATTATTAAATTTTTAAAAATATTTTAATAAAAATATAATTTAATCAATAAAAAAATAATTTATTAAAAAATATTTGGTAAGTAAAATTTAATAATAAAAAATAAATTTTTTGTTAATGGATATTTTTTTAAAAAATAATTTATTTTTTTAATAGTTAATACAACAAATTTAAAATAAATTAAAATTTTTTTTAAAAACTAAAAAAAATAAAATATACATTTATAAAATTAAAACAAAAAAAGTCAATTTAGTATCTCAAAGTAGAATTTTTTCTAATATCTTTGCGAAAAATTTTAGGGGCAGCAATTTTATTAAATTCTGGCCAGCATATAACCAGCAAAAATAAATAAATCATTAAATAAAATCTTACACCAATCTTACACCATCAAAATTATTATTAATGACTATTTAATGAATATAAATCACAAAAGTTGCTGTCCCTAGCATTCCTCTATTTTTGCAGTACCAAACTGCATACGTGACTCCTTACTTCACTTCACATTACTTTACTTTACACACTTACGTCTTCTTCTTTTCTTCTTCTCTTCAATTTTCTCTATAAATACCCATTCACACTCACATTTAAACACACCTACCCCTACCCTCTTCTTCATAATGGGAACCTGTGCTTCCATTCAAGGATCATCAAAGAAAGGTGCAAACTTTACATCATGGGAATCTTGTGTCAACATAGTTCACTTGGATGGTACTTTGCAACAACTAAAGAAGCCTTTGAAAGCATGGCATGTTTTGTCTCTGAATCCAAACTGCTTCATATGCAGCTCAGAATCAATCAATGTTGGTTCAACAATGAAAGCTGTGGATCCAAGTGAAGAGCTTCACTTGGATCATATTTACTTCATTGTTCCTACAATCAGATCCCGGGTTCCGCTTTCTATGCAGGATTTGGGTCAATTAGCATTCAAGGCCAATGCAGCTCTTGCTCATTCTTCTTCCAATAATAATATCTTCAAGCCTTGTAATAACAAAGTTCCTCTTTCTAGAAGGAAGAAGCCTCAACGAACACACCCAATTCTTATTACATGATCAACATCTATATGGGTTTCTTTGAGTTTTATCATCTCTTAATTAATCACCTCTATCATGTTGATGATGATGATTCCGTCATGGTGATGAAGAACTCAAGCTCTATATTCACATCAAAGGTTATTATGTTTGATGGACGGGTTTAATTTGATTCGGTTCGGTTCGGTTCAATTTGAGGTTCATTTGTTTCTGAGGGGTTTTGAGTGACTAATGACTAGTTTAAGTGCAGTTAACTTCATATCAAGTTGATAGTTCATCATAGTCGTTAGATGACAATTTAAGAAAATTTGTCAAATCATTTAACGACTCTCAACTATTAACTTCACATGAAATTAACTGTACATGAATTTCCATCTCATTTTTATTTGTTTGTATTTTGTAAGGAGTAGATATTAGTCACGGATTTTAAATTTAGTAATTCATTTCTAGTATATATATATATATATATATATAGGTGGTGAAAATATGAATATGAAGAATATGGAAGTATGAGCAAAATTCAAATTGTGTACATGTACATACAATAAGCTAATACAAATATTATTTGTTGTGTATGTAATTCATAAGTTTTTGAATTTTGATGATTAAATTTTGTTTATGATAAGTATATATGTGTGGTGCACAAAGACGAATGTATGTGGGCCTTAACGCGTTCTATGGTGCCACTTCCAATTAGGTTTCGTCATCCATGACAATTTTCACGTTGGATTATTCTTCTCCGTACAAAAATAGTAAATAAATACATATATAATATTCTGTTATTTTATGTTTGTAAGGATTTAATCTCAATTCTCTTTATAATTTAATATCATAGCTAATTTTGTGTGTCCACTTAATATTTTTATTATTGAATTTATCTTCTATGTAGCAACATTTTTTATTTGATTAGGTCTTTATATAAAAGATTCTTATTTAATGTGGAATTATTCTAATATATATGTGTAGCAATCAAAGCACAATAACTAATCATTTTAATTAATTAATGTGAAATAATACTTTTGGGGTGACATGAAATGATCAATAAATGATTGAACTCACTAATAATGCATGAGGTGTGGAGCTTGAAAGATATTAGCACCATGGTCATGTTGGAAATTTAATAGACCTAGTTTCTAGTTAGAGATACAGAGGACCTGGATAATTTTCATGGAAAAGGTGGGCACCAAAAACTTTTGCTAGTTGCTAGTTTCATTTTACTATGATATATAGCTTTATAAACTACTTTCAAAAATACTACTTAAGGAAAAATTATATATAATTAATATTTTAAAACATTAAAGAGTAGTCAGTTTCTTTCTATTTAATATATATATATATATATATATATATATATATATATATATATATATATATATAACATTAAATGATTGATTTATTTATCTAGTTGTAAGGATCTTGTTACTGAATATTTTAAAATTACGTTACCTAATCAACAAGAATTCTATTAATTTTTGTCAATTTTTATTTATAACTGTATTTAATGGAAGTGTCTTTATAGATGTGTCTAATAAAAATATATTTTTATAGATATGTGTCTAATAAAAATATCTTTATAGATGTATCTTTTAAATATATTACTTTATACATATTTTTTCTAATAGAAGTATATTTGATATTAATTATTATTGACAATAAATTGACAGATAATATATTGATACCCTATATTTTTTTATATTTTAATTAAGGATACTATTACTACATTAATGTTGCAAAAATGTTATAGTTTTCATGAAATAGATTTTATGATATTTTAAAGCTAAATAATTAATCATCTTTAATTTTTTTTTTAACAAAAATATATCACATTATTGATTAATTAATGTTGGTCCATCCGACAAATAGCATAAAAGAATAGGATATTACCCACAATAAAGAAGAAAAACAAGATATAATAGTAAGAGAAAATAGGAGGGGATGTATAAGCATCTTTATGTATTTAGCTGAATGATTGACTATATTAAACTTGTACTTTCTATTGGTGCCATTTTATTAGCCGATCTTATTAGAAAGACAATAAAAATTAATCAACAAAAGATATATCTCTAATATTGGATAATTTACATAAATAAAATGATTGAAAGAAATCTTTACGCAAATATAATATTGGCAAATTTTATATATAAATACAACAAACGTAATTGTATATAATTCGCTACACCCTCTAGCAGAACCCAAATGTACGTAATCCGTTACACTCTGTCGCGGATAAACTACTACACCCTATAGCGGTTTATGATCATATGGTGATGAACTCTATTCCACTACACCTTCTAGCGGATTATGAAGAGTGTGAAAGCTTGGGGACATGCCTATCAATACCAGTCTAATAGTAACAACTCGTGATGTTTATGTACGAGGTTATACAAATACAGTCTTCATAAACAATAAGCCGTAGAAATATAATAGGCACCAGGCATTAACACTAACACAGATTAAATTACTACATAAGTCATACAAATGTAATAGTTATACAACGATTAATAGTTAAAGGAAATAAAAATGTCATAAGTCATACAAATAGGTCGGAACTGACACTAACACTAACACTAACACACCAAAGACACTAACACTAACACCCAAAAACGTAAATTGCTATATGAGAAAATAAAATTCAAAAAATTAGAAGCACAAAGACTAAAAGTCCTACGAACTACTAGCAATGGTGGAGTCTCTCCGGAGGCAAGATCTACGCGTGTGCCCAGACTGTCTGCAAAGCCCGCATCGTTTCGGTCGGTTAAGGTCGGCCTCATCCATGTTGTTTCGAATTCTGGTAGACCTCGATCGCCCATCACGACAACGCCTCAAACTGGGGTCCGGAATAACGGTCGGATCGTCATAAGGTGGGCAAAGTCCCTCTGGTATTGGCGGCACAAAACCCATCTGGTACACCCTGAACACCTTTTGCATGGTGTAGACCTCGTCGACATAGATAGACGGACTGTCATCCACGTGCAACCCTTCCCGAATTCCTTGCATCTCCCATGGTACTTAAGATGATTCGACTCCATCACTCTGTACTCAACACAGCTTCCTCCTTACTGTGAAAAGATTGGCCAACTTAAAATTCAGCTACAGAATTTTCCTCGTGCAACCCTTGACCCCCACAGGTTGGTGCTAACTCCGTCGATTGGCCGATGGCTTCCAGGTCCAGGGTAGAATAATGGCTTCCGATGGCTTCCCCAAACTTCTACACTCTTCATAATTCGTTAGAGGGTATAGCGGAATAGGGTTCATCACCATATGATCATAAACCGCTACATGGTGTAGCGGTTTATGAGTATTCAAGTCCTTAACGTAATTCGCAACAGGGTGTAGCGGATTACGTGTATTTGGGTTCCGCTAGAAGGTGTAGCGGATTATATACAATTGCATTTGTTGTATTTGCGTCTGAAATTTACCAATATTATATTTGCGTAAAGATTTTCTTCAATCATTTTATTTATGTAAATTGCTCTCCAATATTCATATTAACATTGATTTTTATTATTTCTCGTATTTATCCTTAGTTACTATGGTTCAAAAGCAAGTGGTTCAAGTTTCATTTTCTCGGTCACAAGACACTACAGGACTTCTAAATCATAGGAACAGGAACAAAAGCTTACAAATTGAAATTTGCTTGTTAGAATTGACTTTCAATAACATTTGTGTTGTGGGCCCACCGACAAGGTATTTAGCATTTATTTCATATTAATTGTACATATTGTATTAGTAAACGTAGGTTTAATTATTATAATTTCACTAAATTTTATAATTAGTTTCTTATATTTATTTTAATTGAATTTTTATATTATTTTTATTTTATAATTAAATTTTTTTAGTATAAAAAATATTAGAATTGATTGAATATTTTTTATAAATTAAAAATATCTACAATTAAAAATTTAATTAAATTTTTCACTATATATTTTTTTAGAGAAATAATTTATTAATTTTAGTATTTTTATATAAAAAAAGATCTAAATTACAAAACTAAAAGTAATATAAAAATTTAATTAAAAAATAAAAAGTATAAGATTTTAATTATAAAATCAATAAAATAATTAAACTTAAAATGTAGTACTAGAATTAATTTTTAATTTTATTTTTCTACCTTTTACCACTAATCAATTTCTAATAATATAGCTTATGAACCACACCAAGCACCTAGCTAGTTCCCTACAATAGCAAACTTATATATATGGTAGGTGTTCACTGTTCAGCAGTAACTAAAGTCTAATAATAGTCACCCAAAAAAACAAAAAAACTAAAGTCTAATAAAAGATTAGTACTCTCTGTAAAAGGAGGGAGACTTTCAGTTTAGTAATATCAATTATCAGCAAGTAGGGGTGAAAAGCGGGGAAGCCCGCCCACTTATCGGTGGGCTGGTGGATTAAGTCTGCCAAATTTTTTTTTTAATTATTAAATAATATATATAAAGGTATAAATTTTTTTTTTGTTTTTTATTTTTAACTATTATAATTTTTAAAAGTATAAACAAATTATAATTTTTATATTCACAAACATTAAAGTCTTTATAATTATAAATATCTAATAAACATAATTATAAACCAAGTTTTCATCCAAAATATAATTATAAATATTGTTCTCAAAGCAAAATAAACATAATTATAAATATTGTCTCTAAAACAAAATAAACATAATCCAAAACACTCAATTTTCATCTTCATTCTCTTGTAAGTTGGGTTGGGAGAAGTTGAGTTTTGGCAAAAAAATTTATAAAAATATCCCTTGCCAAAAAATTACTAAGCCCGGCGGAAGCCCCGCCAAAACCCGCGGTTTAAGCGGTGCGGGTTAGGCGGGCTTTTGTTATTTGGCGGTCCCAATTTTCCAGTCCAGCCTGCCTTTTTGGCGGGTTACGCGGGCTGACTCGACGAGTTTAGACCCGTTTGCCACCTCTACCAGCAAGTGATTCTAACATTCAAATAATCAATTATCGTTCAAGAAGTATAATTAAAAAAAAAAAACAATACTTTATATTTATAGCACATTCAAAAAATTAAGATAAATATAAATCAGATTTATTATCGAATTTAACGAGATTCATTATGAATATAATTCGGATTGAATATGTTATGGCCTAATTATACTCTCTAAAAAGATATATTATTGTGATCTAATTATGCCAAAAAAAAAAAGCATTTGGACCGAAGAAGGCCAATATTATAGATCCATTGTTTTAGATTATTGGACCCTAACCTCAGTTTTTGATATGTCATTTCTTTTTTTTTTTAAGCTCGGGCCCTGTTTTAATTAAAAAAAACTTCAGTGCTTAAATATAAACTATATCATGTCAACTACAACTTATACCCTATAATTTTAGGTAAAAACTAAGGTGAAGTCGATTTTACGTGAAGTTGATACTTGAGAGCCGTTAGATGAAAATTTAGTCAAATCATTCAAATCATTTAATGGCTCTCAGGTATAAACTTCACGTGAAGTCGACTGCACCTAAGTTTCCACCATAATTTTATGTATAATTAATATGATTAAAACGTTAAAATTCAATGTAATTTATGCTTGTCTACAACATAATCCAACATATTGCTGATCAAATATACTATTATATATATTGACTTGGAAAAAAAAATTAAAAATAAGAAACGACAATAAAAGCTTCAAAAGTGGATGTAATTATTCACTGTACAGGAGACAACATTTTATGATGATTTGTTAATTTCAAAAAGGAAAAATTGAAGGGCCAAAAAGGTGAGTCCAAAAAGCTAGTAAATATTTTCAGCACATGAATAAATGTGATAGCTACCACCACTTAGCGCAACCATCCAAATTATATGAAGCTGTGAAGCATAAAATTTGACACAAATCCAATATTCTGAAATAATCCAAAAGCAATGAGAAGAAAATAGAAACCATGCATGAACTAACCAAGAAGCTAGAAGGATACTTCCTAAAGTGAAACACACTATACACGATGCATGGGATTACACAAATCCAATAATTTTTTTCCCTAATGTTAAGAAGACAAAAAAAAATTAAATTTATTTTATTTAATATTTATTAATTATAATAATATTTAATGAATATTAAATAAAATAAATTCTGTTGTTTTTTTTTCATGACAATGTTTTTTATTTTATTTTTATTGTATAATAGGATCAATGCATAATTGCATACCTTAAGAAGCACATTCCCCTGAAAAATGGAGCAAGAGGTAGGAAACTTTAAGCCTATAACATAAGTAATTTGAGTAAATACCTAATTTCAAATAAATAATTAAATGTAACATTTTATAATGTAACATAACATGTGAGAGCTCTATCTTTCATGTCTCTTGTTGATTACCTTCAATGAAAAATACAAAGACAATTAACAAGTAACAAGGGACATATAAATTTTCAGGTACGTATTGCATTAATCCAATTGATGAAATTTTGGCAGATACTGTTTTCAATAATGAGATAGGACATGGGTTGTTAACTTAGAAACAGAAACATCACCCATTTGTTTTTTCCCCAAGTCAACATTTTCGTCTTCAAAATCCTCCAATCCTATTGCCTCTTTTAAGTTTTATGTTAAGATGAATTATATGGTAAAGATGTAAATTTATAGATTTTTTTTATGGGATAAAAGAGAGATTGAAAAAGATAGGATCTACACTTTAAATAGTAATAAAATAATAAAAAATAATTATAAAAAAATTATTTTTTCTCTTTATATCACTTCAATCTGTATAGTAGAGTGTTCGTACGATAATTATTCAAGTATTACATTAAGATTAGTCTATTAAGTTAAAGGTAGTAATTAAATAGTTTTCTCCTCTTTTTCAAAAGAAATTCATAGTTCAAAATATATGACTTTTAGCAATAAAGTTTTGATTTAAAATTTCAAATCTTTAGTGCGTTAAATGACTATATTTATAAAATATTCTACACTACTAATCATGTAAAATTAAGAGAAAAAATAAATTTTTTTATCTTGTATTATTCAAAAAATTAAGTTTTTTATCTCATATTATTCGAAGTTAAAATATTAATTGAAATAAATAGTTATCGATAATATTAAGAAAATAATAACCTAAAATTATCTTACTTAATTTAACATTCATAGTCTCATGTAATATTTATAATTACACACTTGTTACGTCTAAGAAGAAGTATATGGAACCAACCTTAAATTAGAAAGAAATACGTTCAATATCATTGCAATGTGAATTATGGAAACTGATTCAATTAGCTTCTATTTTTTCATCATTCTTCTCTTTCCAAATGTCTAAAACATGATAAATCAGAAAACAGATTCAGAAACATTCAATTTACAAAGAAAAAAAATATCCTAATACCTAGCATAAGCACCATCCTCACCCAGAGACATTTGGCTGGTTTTTTACCGGAACCATCTTGGTTCCCTAATATTATTGTACATTTAATATTATTTAATTATTTTAATAATTAAAAAACATGAAATAAAATAATTTTAAACTGTTTTAAACTGATTTTTTATTATTGATTCCAAAATATTTTTGGATAGTTCTCACGTGATACTATATCCAACTAACATTAGTTATATGTTGCCATCATTAATAAGTCAACAAAATTAATTATATTTATTCGTTTTTTCATTGTCTGAACGTTTCTTTTGTACCAAAGTTCCCCTCTTCCACTATATAAGTCACCCTCCCACTACCCCCCATCCCCCAAAACAAAATAAATATCAATGCCTCTGTTTTCCCCTGTTTGATGCTTCCAACATTGCACTTGAAAAAAAACTCAAAGACAAAACCACACTAAATATTCACACATATCACATATGGGAGCTTGTGCATCATCTCAATTCACAAACAAAAGTAGGAAACAACGTTGGCAATCCTCAGTAAACATAATTGACATGGATGGTAAGTTAGAGAAATACAAGGAGCCCATAAAAGCAGAGCATGCTCTGTTCAAGAATTCGGACTGCTTCCTCTGCAGCTCGGAAAAGATGTATGTAGGCTCGGTGTTGCCGCACGTGGATCCGAATGAGGATCTTCAGTTGGATCAGATTTACTTTCTTGTTCCACTCTCCAAATCTCACGTACCGCTCTCCCTTAAGGAATTGTGTGTGTTTGCCATCAAGGCTAATGCAGCACTTGTTCTTCACTCAGAGTATTCTGCCACAAATTCAATGTTGAAGTCTTCCTCCGTTTCACATAGGAATGATTGTTTTACACATTCAACTCTGCAAAGTGTGTCTCACAAATTTGGATCCTCCTATATTTAGATGGGAAAAGATATGATGATCACTAGCATATCTTTATTATGTATTTCTCATATTTTAACTTCTTTTCCTCCTAAAAAAGAATTAATCAACAATGAAAGTGTTAATTTATACAAGGTTTGTATTCATGAGTAAATAGTCATTTTTATCCGAAAAATAATAATTTTGATAAAATAAACCAAGCACATATAAGTAAATTGATTAAATATTTAATTTAGTTTGTGAAATGAAACATATTTTTGAGGTTATTTTGTTATTTATATTTTTTTAGATTATTTTTTTAAAATTATAATATTTCATGATTAAATTGATTTTACTCCACATGAATATAATGATGAAAATTAAGTTAAACTCTTCATGGTTGAGAACTATATCAAGAAAAAGTACACTTATATTTCTCTCTCTCACTCGCAGACTTCACTTATATTCTTAATATCTAGACCATCAACTCTAGGTTGGGTGAAAAATAAAAAATTATTCTCAAATTATATACCATTAACTCTAGGTTGAGTGAAACGATGAAATTCTTTAGATAATTTAACATGGGAAAAGATTGGCTCCCTAGTTTGATCCATTTAACATTGATTGACACACAATAATGCTAATGTAAGAGAAAGAAAAGTTGCAGAAGAATAATGCAACGAATCTTATCCTGGAGTTCCCTACTACACTTAATTATCTTTTATTAAAAAAAAAATAAAAACTGGAGTACCATCTTTTAATTTTAATGAGGTTTAGACTACAAACTCATAAGCTCATGTATATTATTTAAAACTCTATCACCAAACTATTTATAGTGGCATAAAATTTCTTTACATTAAAGATATTGTTACTCAAATCATTTTTTTTTATCCAAAGATAAAAAAATTCAAACTCACAATTTTTTAGATGAGTATAAAAAGATTATGTCTTTTAAATTATAATTTATTGATTTTAAATCATTTTTTGTTTATAATAAAAATTAATTATTTAATATATGAGTATAATTAATTTTTTTTAATAAGAGTACATAAAAATTATTTAAAATATAATTACTTGAACAAAAACTATTTTGAACCGATTTGTACATTGTTTGATTCGATTTGCAATTTTATTTTTTAAAACAAACGGAACCAAATCGAACCGCATTCCAATAAACATATCAATAAAATAACCTAAATTCCCAAATGTCCTCAGCGCCGCACAGAGTACCTCAACAATAGTCACATCTATCAAACCCTATCATCACTCGTCACTTTTCTCTTCTCCCACAGACTCACAGTCTCACCCGACGTCCGCTGTTCACAACGCCTAAAGTTTTGCGCAATTTACTACCCTTGGAGCTCCGTTGTTAGTGCATCGTGAGTTTTTGACACGGTCGGGCATTGCCCTTCGTCTGACCAGTTTGCGGTGTTGTCTTCCTCTTCTTCAGTTAGTGCATTTGTGGTATCATTTTCTGATTTTGTATTCTTTAATTTTTTTCTGTCTCTATTTTTTTGACGATTTTTCGGGCAGTAATTAATTTGTTTCTTCAGACAGTTGTTAATTTGCTCCTTTTTTTTTTTGTTTAAGTTTTTGCAAAAAATTTTGTTATTATTATTATTATTATCGATGAGATTGTTATTTATGCTAGATTTTTGATGGAATTATTATAAATTTATGTTTTCTTTGTCAGAGTTGCAGAATTGGGAGAAAAGGCTAGTGAGTGTTGTTAGGAGATTAAGAAAGTCAATTAGACTTCTATAGATTAGTATAAGTGTGAATAATTATTCATAATACGATCTTTACTCTCATTTTTATCCAATATTCCTTCTCTGCAATGCTAATTACCGGAGTATTGAGTTTTTCTGTTCATATCTTCACACATCACCGTAAGATTGGAACACTCTTATGTATGTGCTTACTGTATATGCGATTCAATAGCGTTAAATATAATTACATAATACATATTCACATTGATATAGTTTCAATTTAATAGTTGTTGCTTCAAGATATTTGATAGAGAGGGAATTGACTATCTGAGCTTTAAAATTGTAATTATTTTAGCATGATATTTTAGTTACTAATCAATAAAGTACTTCAAAATGTAGAATGCACTCATGTAAATTTATCTAGCATGCTTAAATTATAATCGTTTTTCTCATACTTAAAAGGTCACAATCATTTTATTTTGTTATTTAAAATACAGCAAATTCAATCCAAACTATTTTTAGTGGCTTAAAATTTCTTTACACTAAAGTTGTTACCTGGACCATTTTCTATTAGCAATAGAAATTAGTTATTTAATATATGGATGTAATTAATTTTTTTAATAGGAGTATACAAGGTGTAACAACCTAAAAAAAAATTTAGAAAAGTTATAATGTGAAGGGTGGATTGATAAGGGTGATGTGGCATTTGAAAATCTGCATTATCTTATCATCTGATCTGATCTTGGCACTCCCATTTTTATAGACTTTGAAAGAGAGAAGAGAGAGCAATGGCTGCTGCCACCGCCATTTCAGGAGTTGGCCTGACCTTAGGGATTTCCACCTCCACGGTTCGGAGTCGGACTTCATTGGTCACAATGGCCGTGTCTTTGGACGAGAAGACCAACAAGTCTCTCACACTAACTAAGTCCCAAGAAGCTTTCACTGCTGCCAAGGTTTTTCTCTTCTCTCCTCTCTTTTATGCTATTGGGGAACCGAATTCGGATTAAATTCTTATTCCTTTTCCGTTGTTCATAGGAATTGATGCCCGGAGGAGTGAACTCCCCCGTTCGTGCCTTTAAGTCGGTGGGAGGGCAACCAATAGTGATTGATTCAGTGAAAGGATCTCGCATGACGGATATCGATGGCAATGAGTACATTGACTACGTAGGTTCCTGGGGCCCTGCTATCATTGGTCATGCCGACGATCAGGTGCTTGCAGCTCTATCTGAAACAATGAAGAAGGGAACCAGTTTCGGTGCACCTTGTCTTCTGGAGAATTCCTTGGCTAAGATGGTTATTTCTGCAGTACCCAGCATTGAAATGGTTCGGTTTGTTAATTCAGGCACCGAAGCTTGCATGGGTGTGCTCCG
The DNA here is from genome assembly GCF_003086295.3 of Arachis hypogaea. Lineage (NCBI taxonomy): Eukaryota > Viridiplantae > Streptophyta > Magnoliopsida > Fabales > Fabaceae > Arachis > Arachis hypogaea. Next base: position 6,778,659 of record NC_092048.1, read on the forward strand.
TCTGGCTCGAGCTTATACCGGAAATGAGAAGATCATAAAATTTGAAGGATGTTATCATGGGCATGCGGATCCTTTTCTTGTTAAGGCAGGTAGTGGAGTTGCGACTTTAGGACTTCCTGACTCCCCTGGTGTCCCTAAAGGTGCTACCTATGAAACTCTTACAGCCCCCTTCAATGACTTGTCAGCTGTTGAGAAACTCTTTGAGGATAACAAGGGAGAGATAGCTGCAGTCATGCTTGAGCCTGTTGTTGGAAACTCTGGTTTCATTCCTCCTAAATCTGATTTTCTTAGTTTCCTGCGCAAAATCACCAAGGAGAACAATTCCCTTCTAATCTTTGATGAGGTTATGACTGGATTCCGTTTGGCATATGGTGGCGCTCAAGAATATTTCGGCATAACTCCTGATTTAACAACACTAGGAAAGATCATTGGTGGGGGTCTGCCTGTAGGAGCTTATGGAGGGAGGAGAGATATTATGGAGATGGTGGCACCTGCTGGACCTATGTACCAAGCCGGGACCTTGAGTGGGAACCCTTTGGCTATGACGGCAGGTATACAGACTCTGAAGCGCATTAAGGAGGCAGGAACTTATGAATATTTGGATAAAATTACAGGTGAGCTTGTTCGCGGCATCGTTGAAGCCGGGAAGAAGGCAGGCCATGCTATATGTGGTGGGCATATAAGTGGGATGTTCGGGTTTTTCTTCACAGAAGGACCTGTTTACAATTTTGCAGATGCCAAGAAGAGTGATACGGCCAAGTTTGCAAAGTTCTATTGGGGAATGTTAGCACAAGGTGTCTATTTGGCTCCTTCACAGTTTGAGGCTGGGTTCACCAGCTTGGCGCATAGCCCTGATGACATAGAAAAGACAATAGCAGCTGCAGAGAAGGTTTTCAGGGAGATCTGAATGTTAACTTAGAGTTTTAGATGATTTTTATCTTATTGCTTTTATTTTTGGATCTTGTATCCACTCAGTGTATTATTATTACTAGTAGCTGTAAAGCCGAGTGAATTTAAAGTTTGTAACTATTTGAGTTCATGGTCTTTTCGCCTTCATATAATTTCTCCATTCAAGCATTTGTTGCTGTTTTTCAGAGTAGAACTAAATGATGGCTGTTAAGTTGTTCCTTTAAAAAAAAAAGGTTACCCCGATGATTTTCTATTAGTAATAGAAATTAGTTATTTAATTTAATATATGGATGTAATTATTTTTTTTAAGTAGTTACATCTTATGTATTTTTGGTGTATTCCTACTAAAAAAAAGTAATTACATTTATACATTAATTAGGTACATTTTATATCCTTCCTCTTCTTAGAATTCTTCATCTATTGGCACTTTTAAGATTAATTGTGATGTTAGTTATGCTGGTTCTAGTGATAGTGTTAATTTTGTTTACGTTATTAAAGATTGTAATGGAAATTGACAAAGGTGTTTGAAAATGATTGAGAGTAATAATATTCTTCAAGGAGAATTATTTGTTATTTGGAGAGGATATCTTAACATAGGATGTGAGTCAACGAGATGTTATTTGTGAGATGAATTATGTGAAAGTGTTTAATCTTATTACTAATCACGACTTTCGGTGACAGACATCATGGCAAATATGACTTACAATTTCATCAATTGGAGTTTTTTTCTCCTTGAAAGGAGAATAGTTTTAAACGAGACTGTTTTTCTATTTAAGCAATTCTTTTATTTTTCTTGTTTAACTATTTAAGTCACAAAAAAAACTAATTTTTATTACTAATGAAAAATAATCTAGTAACAATCTAAATAAGTTTTTATGAGAAATGATAGGAGCCAGTAAATTTTGTATTTTATAGTTATTAATGAGTCATCATTAGTGTTTTTAATAGTGTGAGATTTCATTTATAGTGTGATATTTTATCCAATGTGTAAGATTACTCACTTTTCTTTTGTTGGTTAAGTACTGGACAAATTTTAATAAAAATATTGGCCCTAAACTTTCTCTTATGTAAAATGTTAATACAGTTGCAAATATTTTCAGATAAAAATATAGCTTAATTTTTATTTTTATTTATGTGAAAAGATAGTTTATAATAATCTCTAATTAAATATTGGGAACTCGATAAAAGTAACTTGTATATTTATTATATAAAAAAGAAACAATTTTTTATCTATGTAACAAGAATGACTGATCCAATATCATGAAATTTTTGTACACTAACAATGTATGTATAACAAAAACTTAAAAATAAATAATATACCTTGTAAAAGAAAAGAAAATAAAAGAAATAACATACCATTATTAGAGCGATGTAGAATTAATGTGAAATATATATTAAGAAGTAATATAATTATTTGCACTACTTTTTACCAGGACCTTACATGTGATTTTTGCTAATACATTGATCTGAATTATTCTAGACAACTTAGCATAGAATTTGTGCCTATTGTTTTGTACTGAATGGCAATCATAAAAAATAGTAACGGATAAAATCCAGAACATATTCTTTCACATATCCAGATATCCTCTATACCACCAATCTAATTAAACAGGATATATATCGCAAAGTTCTGAAATTTTTTGGTACAAAATTCGCCATGGTACTTCATCCAACTTTATAAATTTTTGTATTTTTTTATTTCACATATTTATTCTGAATTTTTTATTTATATATTTTAACAATTAACTACTATCTAACGTCTTATGTTATTTAACTTTCTCAAAAGATATCAAGCAATGAGAAAACCAAAATTGTTTCTCATACAGTTTCAACACTACGAGTCAATTTACTTATATGTTATGTTATTGGAAGGTTATCATGTGTACCGAAAATACCGGTGTTCCAATTATTTTAATCGTTGATATAAATTATAAAAAATATATATAATACATATTAATTAAGATCAACTATTTTAGTTAGAACATTGGTATTTCCAAGTACACCTGATAACTTTCCTATGTTATTTATTTTACATATATGTATTGATGAAGATAAAGGAGATGCTCTATTGATGATAGAGTTTTATATGGGAATTCAACCTGGCCACATAAAATTAAAATTATATCTATCCTCATAAAGTAATTAAAGTTTAGCTGTAATAATAAGAAAAAAAAATAATGATATAGAATCAAATTATATTTAGTTGTTCTTTATTTAAAGTCACTTAATTATTTTGTTTTGGGTTACTATGATTTTGGTCTTTAAGGTGCAGATTGAAAATTTTTTTCATCTTCGACCTTTTTTTGTCTACAAAATAGTTCCTAAAGTTTAACTTAATTTTAAAATTATTATTTCTACCAAAATTTTAATTTTTATTATCAAACGACCTCTAATTAATATATATATATAAAAGAAAAACAGGCTAAAGAGCTAGGGAACAGGGGAAGAGTTAAACACACCGGAGGAGGTGGGTTTTTCATGGAAGAAGAGGGGGGAAGGGAAGGGGAAGGGAATCCGCTACCACTGCTCTTCGTCGTTTGGTTGCTGGATCTCGCCGCTGTTTTTCGTCGTTCGGTCCTCGTCGCTGCTCATCGACATCGGCGTCAGCAGATCCGCGAGGGTGGACGTCGCGTGCCGTTCTCTCCTTGCCGTTTCTGCTTCTCCTCCTCGCTTGGTCTCCGACCACCGCTGCTTCCGATCAGGTTTGCTGTTTTCTTGGTCCACTTGGCAACCATTCCTATCACTAGAACTGGGATTAACTTAGCTAGGAGCCTTGGTGCTGCTATCATTTTCAACAGAGACCATGCATGGAATGATCAAGTATGTCTTTTTTGTTTTTGGTTTTTTTTTTCTCATTTATTTCTTTCTGAATTTCATGTCATTTTCTTCATTGTAGTGGATTTTTGGGGTTGGACCTTTCATTGGAGTTGCTCACACCGCCATGTACCATCAAGTCAAGGCCTTAATTCATCATCATCATTTCATATGTTTGCTCCTTTCTTTGAATGTTTGATATCGTGGGTGTAAATTGATGGAGAATTTTTTTGTGCTACCATACTTTGTGTTTGTTAAACTTTGAGTTTTTGTTTCTGTTTATGCTTCTATTTTATTATGATTCTAATTCTGATTCTGTTTATCCTTCTGATTATATTAATTTTACTTTTGATTTTATTATTGTTGCTGTTGGTATTGTTGTTGTTCTTCTGGTTAGTTGTTGTTGTTTCTGCTTTATTTTTGGTTAATTTTGGAGAAGAAGGAGAACGGAAATGATATTTTAGTTCGAAAGACGATTTTAAAACTAAGTTAAACTTTATAGACCATTTTGTAGAAAAAAAAAGTTAAAAACAAAAAAAAAATCAACTCCTATATCTTAATTAAGAGCCAAAATCATATTTACTTTATGTTGCTTTTTCTTTTTTCATTTTTACGATTAATTTATTTTCTTCCTTCATTGATTTTTGAGCTTTTTGTAGTGTTTAATTACCAAAAAAAAAAAAACAAAAAAAAGAGCGCCTTAGACTCATAATAAGTGGTATAGTGGGCAGCAACCCATTGGCCAGCGACAAACCCTTAAATAGAGCTCAGATTCGCGACGGATTAGTCCTTGACTTATCGGGTTGTGAGATACCGTGGAAAACCAAAAAAAAAAGAAAAAAATAATAAGTGGTATACTGGCCACAAGCCTACAACAGCACGCGGTATATAATAATAATAATAATAATAATAATAATAATAATAATAATAATAATAATAATAATAATAATAATAATAATAATAATTTTTATTTTATTTTGTTTTCTCCCTTAATAGTTAATAATAATACTAGATCCTAATGGAGCTAGATGGAACATTATTATTGGGGTGATGAAAGGATATAGTGATCTTTAGAGATTAATTGAGTCCTTGACCTAATGCAATGCTATGAAACCCTCAATTATTTCAATGCAAGGACATCCATGTCTTCATGAGAGCTATACATATATATCTAATCTCTCATTATTTTCTAGCTACTATATAATAATGCTAGATTATTTATTGATCATCTATATCCTTTCTTCCATACATATATTATATCAAACCCCAACAAAACAAAAACATATATTATATAATATATAAGACTCAAACACTGACATGCATACATGATGATACTTGAATAATGCTGTGGAAGCTAATTAAGTATCGATCTTATTTAATAATTTGAAGAAGATGGAATGTATGCGTGAAAGGAAGCTACTTCATTTCAGCTTTGATGGCAGCAACCAATTGATCATAAGCCACTCCCCATGCATCGCTCAATGCTGCTGACCATTGTTCACCAACTCCTTCTTTTATAGTCTCCAAAAGTGCCGATTTTGCCACCTTTTTTTTATTTCATTTTTTCATTCATTAACAAATTCAAACCAACCAAAAAATTAACAATATAACAATACTTACTATTATATATAAACAAAAAATTCTATCTGTATACAAAATATCAGTCACTAAATCACTACAACAATATAGACCATTTTTTAGGATTATTATGTGTCAAAAAAATTAAAATTTGTCAAAAAAATAAATTTTGACATTATTTTAACTATGAAAATATGTTAATAAAAGTTTTGTCAAAAATAGTATTTTTAACATATAAGTAATTGTAAAAAAAAGTTTAAATCTTATTTTAATAAATATTGGCCATAAAAAATAATTTGTTAGAAAAATTTGAGAACATATTTTTTGTGATACTTATTAACCGTCAAAAATACTATTTATTTTGACACTTATTAACCATAAAAAATTTTTAAAAATTTTTAACAAAGAATGAGATGAGATCTTGAAACTGAAGAATAACTTGAGATTTTGAAGATGAAGAATGAGTAGTATGATCCTAAACTGAGAGCAGTGTGATGTCAAAATTGACGGAGCTCAACGAAGAAAAGGAATAATAGAATAAGTTGAAAATAAATGAGTGTCAAAATTGAGGAGTTATTTCTTACAATCAAATTATTCATCAAAAAATATAAAAAATTTGACATTTGTGATATTTGTCAAAAATATATATTAATTTTTATACTTAACTATGACTGTTAAAAAAAATGTTAAAATAATTCTCTTTTTTTATAATGAATTAATCATCGTTACTGTATATTTATGTATCAATGTATATATTATTTTTTATATATTTTAATTATATATTTTATATTTCAACATATATTTTATACAACTGATTTATTCTACGGCATTTTTGTTGTACATATCATGATTTAAAATAAATAGTTATGTTATTAACAATTGAATTGTATATATACCGCAAAGTGTGCATCTTGAATACCAAGTTTGAGATGAACAACGCCTAAATGTTTCAAGTTTGATTCTCCAACCGTCACTTTTCCAGCTTTTCGTAGTTGAATTGCGGATTCAGCAATCTGCAATGTAATATAATATTATTTATAAGAATAAATATAGAAAACTAATAAAATTTTTATTTGTTTGTAAAATTTAAAATTTAAGATTTAAAATAAAAATAATTTAAAAAATTATATTAACTAATATTAACTAAAAAAGTTGACTACTCTTAATTGAATTCTATTGATAGATGTAATGATATATACAGTGATAAAGTCATAATTTATACTTATTATGATAAAGTATGTTCAAAAACCAATAAAAAAGTGATAGAGTATTGATTTTCGTTTGATTTTTTTTTTTTTTTGATAAAAATAAATCACATTAGTTCAATAGAAAGTAGCATAAAAAATCAAACGGTCTCTGAGCAATTTTTATTTTGTCAATCTTAATTCAAATGTTAACTAAAATCAAACGAATAATATTAGTCAAATCATATTACTTGACCATATGAAATAATATTATTATAACTATTTCATTTGAGAACCTACCTTTATTATGATTGGTCTATGAGTATTATCATGATTATATATTAGAGTTTAATTTGAGAAATAGAAAGGTTAGCTTCTTTATCCACATCAAATAAAATGGCGACACGGACAAGTAATTAATTAAGACAAAGCATATATTATATATACCATGACAAAGACAAGGTTGGCATGTGTCTTAAGCTTAGGGTTTTGCTCCAAAGGAACACTTGTATCTCTCAAATATGAGAACAATGGCTTTGCTTCTGGGGCAGCACTGAATATTCTACAAAATTTTAATTTGTTGGAGTTTATTATAAGGTCAGTCATTGAATATAATATATAAAATATAATATCTTGAATTATACAGGTCATGCCACTAGTAGAAAAATTATTTTTAATTGCTATTTATTTATCAGTGATTACTAATTAGACATTAATTTTTTTATATTTTATCGTTAAAATTTTTTTAATGGCAAAAAAAAATATATAATTACCATTACTTAATTTATAATATATCATAATAACAGCAAACATATAATTATTACAAAAATATAAATTAAATAAAATATATAATGACTATTATATTATTGCTACTAAAAATTTGTCATTAAAAGTTTTTTTTTTTTGGTAGTGTATGTGCATGCTTCAATAATTAAGATCAAGATAATAAATTAAAGATAAATTATAAAGAAATTGAAATCAATTAATAATTATTTACTTCAAGAAAAACTTGAGACCGTGGTCCGCAGAATTGTTCTTGAGAACATTCCATGAGTTCACCACGAGGGATTCTTGCTCTGCCGTGAATGCCATGATTATATTGCTAATAATTAATTAAGGTCCAAGTTTAGTTGACAATAATAGATGAAGAAACCTTATTTGATGTTGAAGAATGCATGCTTTGGTGTGAAATATTTATAGTGCATTGCATGGACAAGTAGTTGGCCCTTCATGTAATGCAATGGTGGTACCACCACTTAATTAGCCTTTTTTTTTTTTTGGGGGGGAACAATAAACATTGTCATTTGGCTACAACATAATTTGAAAAGTTGTCATCATTTGATTTTTAGTCATCATTAATTTATTTATTTTTATTTTACCCAACTTCTTGTATCCTTTCTCAGCCTGCAAAAGGCAATTTCTGCTATTTAAATTTTGTTAGTGAATATAAAGTAGGGTAAAATATGCTTTTTGTTTCTGAAGTTTGGCAAAAATTTTAAAAATATTCTTAAATTTTATTTTATTTTAATTTTGTCCTAAAATTTTTTGATTTGCATTAAATATATCTTTAACGGCTAAATTTTCAAAAAATTTAAGACCAATCTAACAATAATGCACGAAAATTATGCTTGATTTGCTTGTGTCCAGGGTTATTCTTATGAAATTGTTATTGAATTAGTCTTAAAATTTTTGAAAAATTAGTCGTCAGAGGTATATTTGATAAAAATAAAAAATTTTTGGGACAAAATTAAAAAAAATAAAACTTAAGGGATATTTTTAAATTTTTTATCAAACTTCAGAAACAAAATATATATTTTATTGATACAAAATGTATACTTTTATAAAACTTTTATCAAACTTCTTGTAAAGTATTTCGCATATATATTTTAGTATATAGATATAAATAAATAAATTTTGTGATTATTATTGGAGATATTATTAAATATTAAATTATACAATCATGCTACGTCTACTTAAAAAATCAATCACTGCTATATAATAATACATGTTAAAATAAAAAATATATTAAAAATAAATTAAATAATATATATATATATATATATATATAATGACTAATTTTTAGTATGCACATAATATTTTTAAAAATTATATTTAAATTTGTTGTTGGTCCATAAAAATTGTGTTAGAAAATTATGATTAAAAAAATGACAAAATTTTATATTTATTGTAATTTCAAAGTAAAATTAGACCGCTATTTTACATAAGAGACTATCGAAAACTAATTTTTTTCTCAAATTCGAAATATAAAATACATTTACTAAACTTAATTTATTTCCAAATGTAAAATTTAATTCCACAGTTTCTTAATCACAAACTTTAGTTGAATTGTCATTGCTTATAAAAACTTTTTGTTGTTCATTTTCTCGTATGTTTTGAATTGGTTGTAATCATTGCAAACATGAACAGTAATCCTAAAATCTAACCACCATTCAAGTAATTTTTTTTGTGTTGCCATGTTGAGTTTTATAATCATACCATGCAATATGCATATTTTATACTTTTTTTTACAATCATATATAACAACTAAGTCTTTTTCTTCTACTAAATTGGCCTTTAATGCTTTTTTTTTTCTAAAAATCTATATTCTTTGATGTAATGTCCTTTCTTGTAACAATGATAACATTCTCTGTCTCTTCTTGTCTTGCTTAGAATCCTTTGAGAACTTTCTTTTCTTCTTATTGGTGTTGTTTTCATCAATATGATTCACTTTAGAATTTTTTTTTAAAGATACACATCATTACGTTTTTGAGTTTTCTCTTTTATACGTATATGACTTAATAATTTTTTAATTGTGAAGTTCTCACCAAAATGTAAAAATTTCTTCCTATAACCATTTCAAGATGAAGACAATTTTAAAATAATTATTCCAACTTGTAATGATTCAAGAATCACCACTTGTAGATCACAAAATCTACTTACAAGGATTTGTAATTCATGAATTTGATCCATAACAGGCATAATATCATTCATAATAAATTCAAAATATTTCAGCATAATAGACTTATATGTTCCTTGTCGTTCAGTATTGTACTTTTCTTTCAAAGACTTCTAAATCTCCAGTGGTGATTGAATTGACATGTAGAGATCGTAGAGTTAGTCGGATAAAATGTTGAGAATATGACTTTGACATGCAAAAGTATCTTCGTTCATCGCGTTTCTTCTTTAATTAAGTATTCTTTTCCTTTTCTTCTGGTGTGGTATTTTCAGCGTCATCGACAATTGGTGTAGTCTTTAGATCAATTACATATACAAGATTGAGAACCAAAATAAGAAACATTATTATCTTATCCTTCCAACAGTTGAAGAAGTTCATTCCATCAAAGCGATCCAACTTAACAAACTCTTGATTATTCATGAGCTTAAACGTAGTATTCTGATCATGAGCCATCTTTAAAAATATCCCTCTAAAATTGTTGAAAAATTATGATTAAGAAGATGATAAAATCTTATATTTGTTGTGGTTTTAAGGCACAATTAGATTGTTTTGTTTAGAGAGATATCTGTCTCTACACTTAATTGTTATAGAATTGATGACAATACTCTCACACGATACAAATACAATGAACCCAATAAATTTCTTAGTTAGAAATAAATAAAAAATTCTTAACTCTCTCGAACAAAAAAAAATCTCAATAATTAAAACACACACTTGATTAGTGTCTTTAAAATAATGGACAAGAACTTTATTTATATATATTACACATAATAACAATTATAATTTGTCATGTTTATAAATTATTGTGACTCTTTTATTATCAATTGGTATAATATTTTAAATATACACAATTTTTAAAAATTTGTGTCTCTTTAACTAAATAATACTATATATCGTTATTATAATTCATGATGTATAAATAATTAATAGCCATTTATTAATATTAATAAATCAAATTTTTAAATATTTTTTAAATTATTTTCTATTTGATCCAATATATAAATATTTCTCATTCGTTCCTACATAAACATTTTAAATTAAAACTTGATGCACAGGCCGTTTGTAACACCCTAATGCTTTTAAACTGAGTTAAGCTTTATTTGGGTTATACTTAGTAGCTGATATTCAAAACCTTGCGAAATTTTTCTTTTAAAACAAATGTGAAATATTTATATAAAATAATTTATAGATAAAAATATTGAATAACTAGTTTTTATTAGAATATTTACTAGTTGAAAAATATAAGTGAATCTGAAAATACTAACATGAAAAACAACGTGCTAAATTATGAAGGCACAACAATGACAAGCTTTACTCATACCAAACAAAAAAGAAAACATAATAGTTACAATTGCAATCAGTCAATAAGGATAAAACAAGACACATAAGAAATCATAATTCTCTTAATTTGTTTAACTATGGCTAACACAATCACATATTCTTCTTTTTTAAGGTAAACGTTTAATGTTTTGTATCTACGTCTTCGATAGCTTGCTCCCACTAGTGCACCTGTCTTTTCACCTCAACTGTATTGCTTCGTACTGCATCGTTCCTGAAGATGGTACGGAGAGAGGGGCGAGAAACGAAAGTTTCTCAGTAGTTTATCTATATGGTGTCATCGTATCCATCCCCAGCCACTCCGAGTTTTAAAATAAAAACAGTGATAATGCAATGTTGTTCAATTATTATTTTCAAAAGTCCTTGTTAGTCGGAGTGGTGTGACTTTTAAATGCTTCTTATTTACTTATGTTATGACGTGTAATGCATACAAAATGCCTATAGCGTTAAAACATATAAAGGTAACTCATAAATCTTGGTATGATGTTCTCACAGGCCATAAAGCAAGACAAAATAAATAATAAATAAGAGAAAAATAGTGACATTGTCATAGATAAGTCAAACAGAATAGATCTGAATAAAATAAAGATCTTAAACAATATCATACATCATACAAAAAGGAACTTTGGAAAAAGAAGGATCTTTGAATGCAATAATAAACATAATCATAAATAAAAAAAAAAGATAAAAGAAGAACAATCATGATCACTCTTTTCATTGCACTTTTCATTACTTTTTCTCGTGGCTTTTATGGAAGGTATTGAGCTCAAACCGGTATAAAAAGTGGAAGTCCCCTTCCCTTACCGAAGGTTCTTATCCCAAACGTTTTGGCGATCACCTTCCCTTACCGAAGGATCATCTCGATCGATCACCTTCCCTTACCGAAGGATCATATCGATATCTTGTCTTTGGGGGTCACCTTCCCTTACCGAAGGATCATTCCCTCAGTTCAATTTACAATAAAGGTTATTTAGACATACACAAGAAGGGAGTTATATCAACAAAGATATATTATTAATATAAAATTGATGGGATAGTCCCCTTCCCTTACCGAAGGTTCTTATCCCAAAGGTTTGTCGATCACCTTCCCTTACCGAAGGATCATCTCGATTATCTTGTCTTTGGGGGTCACCTTCCCTTACCGAAGGATCATTCCCTCAGTTCTTTAATGCACATAAGATTGTTATTATAATACATAATGCGTATGAAGGAAAGAGACATTCTACCATGACATGCAAATAAAGCTAACATCTATGTTCGAAAACATTTAAAACATGACATATAAAAATTAGCACAAAAATCCCCTACCTCGAGTGAAGTTCCGCTAGGTATTCCGATGTAAATAGATGCAGTTTGTTAGTGAAGAGAGACTTGTTTCATGGCTAGACTTTGTGTATACTAGAATATTTTTTATAGAAAAAGGGAATAGAATGAGAAGGGAAGGATCAAATAGCTCTCAGGTATGTGCAGATTATGTTAGGAGGCATTTAGGTGAAATCTTCAATCTGGATCGTAACTTTGTGAGCCCTATAACTTTTTCTATGTTTGGAATTTGGAATCATCTATTAGAGACAAATTTATAGAGAATTGAATTAGCTTTAAAACGAATCTTAAACGAAGTCAATCGGATAACCACAGCTTGAGATATTTTTGAAATACTGTTAGTATGTCAGGCTGGCTGATAAGAGCGCGATTTTCTACTTTAAACTTGTAACTGATTTATCTACCTAATTTAATTTAAATTTGATTTTATACTGAACTTAAGGGATAGAGCTAGTATTCTTATTTTTTCATATAACTAAATATCATTCAAATATAATAAATATAGAATTAATTATGGCTATATTTTAAAAGGTTGTTTATTGTCGGTTAGAGATTTACTACCACTAGTGCTTTCATGTGTTTAAATTTTAAATTCAAATCTTAAATCATTATCATTTTAATTAATTAATTAGTTATTAAATAAATGACTTGATTCAAAAAGTTGGGATGTTACACCGTTTTCTTGTTCTAACATTCTATTTTTTTTTTGTTCCCTCATAAAAAAAAAAAACGTAATGAGAAAACAAAAAGAAAAAAACAGAACATTAGAGTAAGGAAGTGACTTGTGCATCAAGAAACCATTAATAAATTATAACAGATTGATTTTCAAGAGTAAAAGTTGAAAATAAATTTTTTAACTAATAATTTGTTTTTATCTATTTTAAAAAAGTATTAGAGCCAACACTTTTAATGTAAAAAAAAAATGTTAATCATGCACCTAATATTTCTCAATCAAGTTTAAAACGAACGCGCGTTGCTTTCTCATGACTAGTCAACATAAAATTGCTAAAATGATGAATAAAAAAATCAAGGGTGGAGTAGTATTTTTATATCCAAATTTTTTTTATGGGGATTTTTATATCCAAATATATTTTGGGAGTAAGTATTAATATGACTTTTAGCTCTGGTTTTTTTTCGTTTTATTAGTGTCTCAAATGTTTTTAAAAATATTCAATATTATACTGCTAACTCTATAAAAAAAATTAATTAGTATTTTTAACGGAACTAAAAGTGAAGAAAATATTAAATCACTTTTAAAATATTTGAAAAAATAATAAAACAGAAAAATTTAGAAATAATATTGATATATTTACTCCAATTTTCGAGACAAAAATGATATATACTTTCCCTTAAAAAAAAAAGTCTAGCTGACCAGTATTATCTTAGTCAATCTATAGTCAACAAATTTATTTGGTGCATTCTATGGTGCCTATTTATATTTGTCTAACTTACTAAAAGAAGATAAAAACTAATATTTAAATTAAAAAATATAAAAGTAAATAATTTTTTAATATTTAAAATTTACCATACAAGGTAAGTTCGGCAAATTCGGCACTAAAGTTATAGGCACCATAGAATTTGCCAATTTATTTTAGCTAACAAGTAACATCTAAATTTATTTTTCATTTTGATAATTTTCTTCAATTATTTTTCTAGCAAATATATATGAGTTTAATTTTGATTATGTATTAACTAATAAATATTGAAGATCTCACAATAATCATATCTTAAAGTGATGAATTGATCATAATTCATTTTGAAATTTATATGTACCTTATATATCAATGATGCTACTTATAAAAAAAATATTAGTCACATCTTATAGAAACATGTGTTTAAGCATTTTACGACAAAATATTCATATATTATACTATTATAAATAAATTTAATTATTCTACTATAGTAAATTTGATTATTTAAATAAAAAATAAATTCATAATGACTAATTTGATAGGAGTGATTTTTTTTGTGTATATGAAATATTTTTTTATATATATATATATTATTCGCAAATAAAATTTTGGTATTTCAAATTCTAAATTTCGTGAATGATAATGAGAACATCTCTAATATTATTAATTTTAGTTTAATTTTATTTTAAGTTCTATAAACTATCACATAAATAATTTGTAGGACTGTGTATCATAAAAATTAATTTGATATTCAATATGAGATTTGTCACTTTAATATCTGGTCTTATTTTAATTTATTAACAATATTATTATAATATTTATCTAATAAGTTTAATAGATATACAAGTGATTATATTATATTAGTCTTTTTTTAAAATGATATGATATCTTTTTAATAATATCAGTATCATTTTAAAAATTATATCTAACAAATTTTAATTTCAAATCAATTTAATTACTGTAAAAATAAAAAATAATACTCAAAAAATATCTATTTAAAGTTGCTACGATGAAAGTGATATAACTAATATACTTACTTAATTTTCTTAGAGTATAGTTAGGAGTGGATAAGACGAGAAAAGAAAATAGAATAAACATATATAAATATTGGAAAAAAAAGTTGCTACTTGATTTAGTGAGTTAATTATTCTTAAATGCTAAATTGCTAACAACCTCTTTCCAAGGTATGAAACTCAAATAACATAACACAATAAAATATAATTAAGCACTCTCATAGGAATATCAATCTTATTCAATTTGAGTGGATTGGAAGAGAGCAATAGTCTTCCATATGCTAATTGATGAACGATGAGAGTTTAATTTCATTTCATTTAATTTCATTTAATTTGAGATTCAATGGATGCAACAAGGTGATCATAAGCTACTCCCCATGCATTGCTGAGTGCCGGTGACCATAATTCACCTGCTCCTTCTTTTATTGTCTCCAACAGTGCCTTCTTTGCCACCTTAATTACCAAACAATACCATATATCATTAATTCTTAGGGCCAAAATTACTAAAAAAAAAAATTAGGGACAACACTTTTATTAGAATTTGGTCAGTATTTAACTATAAAAAAAGATGAATAATCTCATACCATTAAAAATACTAATAATAATTATAAATCACAAAATTTGCTGTCCCCTAACACTCTTTTTATCATAATATTAAGAGTAATAATCCAAATCTATCGTTCTCTAAAAAAAGTTAGTCCAACACTTTAATTAGTTTTTAACAAATTTTATTTTTTAAATCAATTTTTAAATTAAAATTTTGTTTCATTGATTAAATGAGCTTTCACATTGGATTATATATTCATTAATATAGAGATATTAATTAATTTGTTACGTCTTTATTAAATAATTATAGAGACGAATTTATTTTTAATTTTTTTTATCAAAATTATTTGACGTGAATATTAATTTGATAACAAAATAAAATGTTAGAAACTTATTTGATAATTAAAATTTGTTGAGAATTAAAGTATTCGACTAAATTTTTATGAAAATTAATGATTTAAGATATTATGACTTCATTAATATAGAGACGAATTTATTTAATTTTTTTATCAAAATTATTTGACGTGAATATTAATTTGCTAATAAAATAAAATGTTAAAAACTTATTTGATAATTAAAATTTATTGAGAATTAAAGTATTCCACTAAAATTTTTTGGGAATTGATGATTTAAGATATTATTACTCTAATATTAAATACGTTTTGAATAAAACATTGATTAAAGTAAAGTGGTTTATATAATCCTAACTCATTAAACAACAAAAAATGATAAAAAAAAATTAAAATAAAATCTAATAATAATTAAAATTTAAAAGAACTAAATCCATATATCAGATATCAATAATGAATATAATTAAATACACATCTTTGATGAGTATTCCGGAAAAGCATGTTTATATAATCAACAATTAGATGTTATGTTCGATAAAAGTTTAAATTTAGTGATAAATTATAAGCTATTAATATGAGTAAATCCACCTGGAAATGCTCATGTAGTACACCAAATTTGAAATGAACAGCACCTAAATGTTTCAAGTCAGATTCATCCATGGCTTTTCCAGTTTTTCTGAGTTGAATTGCTGATTCACCAATCTGCATCATCAATAATTAAGATGTTCATAGTAAGTATAAACTTAACAAAATATTTGATAACAAAAAAAAATAGCCAAAACAGAATTTATCTTAATTAATGAATATTAAATAAGACAAATTTTGATTATTTATTTTTGTATTCTTAGTATTACCGTAAAATTAATTATACCAATAAGTGACTAAACTTAATTATGTATGTAATTTTATATAAATTGATAGGTTGTCATTATTAATTCCATTACACAATTTAACATGAAAGCTTACCATGACAAAAACAATGGTGGCATGAGTCTTGAGCTTAGGATTTTGGTCCAACGGAACCTTTGAGTCTTTCAAATATGAGAACAATGCAGTAGCTGCTGGAGCAGCACTAAATATTCTGCAAATGAAGTTTATTCATAACCATTGATCAATTTTTGAGCATGAGTAAAACTGAAATCAAATTAGCAAAAGCAACTTTAATTAGTCACTATTAACTATTTTTTTATTATAAAATTATTTTCTAATTCTTACTTTTTAGAGAATTCGATTTAAGATTTGAGATTTAAAATTAAAAAAAAAAATTAACTGATATTGACAAAGAATATATTAGCTTTTTAATTGATTTCTATTTTTCATTTAATTAGTTATATATTATCTATTTTTAGTATTTTGTGAAAAAAGGTAAAAATCACAGTTGTGCTTAAAATAAAAAACAAAAATCGATCCGATTATTATAGGAGCTTTAGAAAGTTAATTAATTTACTTCAAAAAAAACTTGAGACCAAGGTCAGCAGAATTGTTCTTGAGAACATCCCATGAGTTGACAACAAGGGCTTCTTGCTCTTCAGTGAATTCCATTGATGATGATTACTAATTAAACCTAATTAATTATAAGGTCTTGTGTTTTTGTGAAGTGAAATAATAATGGATGAGAATAGTGCATAATATGGATTAAACACAAGGTATTTATATTATAGAGTGATAACTTAGCTAGTGTTTGGTGGAGAGACAAAGATAGAAAGATTGAAACTGAGAGACAGAGACTAAGAGACAAAAATTAAAATAAATCTCAGTATTTTGTTTGGTATAAAATGAGAGACAGAAATTGAAACAAGAATGAAATTCTAATTTAATTTGTACAAAGGAAAAATTTTGAATTAATTAATTGAAATGAGGATATTTTAGGTATAAAATATTATTAAAGTTTCAGTCTCTATCTCTAAAATTTTAGTCTCCTGTGTCCCTACTTTTTGGAGGTACTGAAATACTGAAATTTTAGGGAGAGAGACAGAAATTTTAATACCTATATCTGAACCAACAAATATAATACTGAGTCTCAGTCTCTCAATCTCTATCTCAGTATCTCAAAATAAACACTACCTTAGAGAGTACAATAATATAATAATGTAAGTAGCTGTTGGCTTTTCATGGCATGCAATAATGGAGCTAGCAAGAAGCCATATTCTTTAATATTATATGGTTGTGGCTGCCACGCTTTGTTAATTGTTATTTTAGATTAAGTTATTAATTAATTAATTAATTAATTGATTGATTGATTGATTATTGTTTCAGCATCATCATATGCCGAAAATACTAGGTGCTGTATGCGGCGAGGAGAAAAATAAAATAATGGTTTTGGCCAATCCTAGAACATGGTTTGAAATGTATATATCCATCTCTCATTGAGTTTTATTATTTTTCATTTCATATAGATTTTTTTAATCGTAGTCATGTTATTTAATTTTAACATTTGAAAATTGAGTGTTAATAAAAAATTAATGATTAAGAACTTTAATTCATTATCTTAATTATTCTCTCAATATTTAAATGAATAAAAATTTAATTATATATGTTATTTTTTAAAAATATAAAAAAAATTCAAGATTTTTTATTTAAAAATTTAGAGAATAATTAAAAGGATGAGTTAAGATTTTAAATTATTTTTCAATAAAGAATATTAAAATCAAATTTAAAAATGAAAGGAAAGAATTTTGATATTAAAGTTCAAGTTGTTGAGTAAAAGTTAATTATATTTAATATTTATTAATTATTGTTATAATTAATAAATATTAAATAAAATAAATTTAAACTATTTCTTTTAATCTTTCTAAATATTACAAAAATGTAAATTGTGGTATATGTAATCTCAATTGCGATATCATAGCAATGATTAAATTACTAGCCATTATTAGTATATGTTTTAATTCCTTTTCTTCACAATTTCGTCTTCTTAGCAGAATCACAATATATATATCTTCGTCACAATAATAAGGAGTTAGCAATTTTTAAGTATATTTTGTTATTATTTTATTAGCATAAATATTAATAACAATTTTTAGTATATTTTACTATTATTTTATTAGTATAAATATTAAATTATTTTTGTCAAATAAATTTTATTAATTATGGAGATAATATTTTAAATAGTTTCTAAAATTTTCAATTCGCTTTAATTAAATCCTTTACTTTTTAAAATGACTAAATGTATCCATTACTTTTAGAGATGTGAGTTTCTGTTAGTCTAAATATCATCAGCTATTTTAACGTTACTCATGTATACAATTAAATGCTAACTTAACTGTTTGCTGCAAGTTGACATGGATAAACAATAATGAATATAACTCAAATTAATACCCCAACTTTGTTTAAAATATTCATATTAGTCCATACATAATTATAAAGCCATAATTCTCAAATCTTGATCATCTTCATCATTTGTTCTTCCTCCTCTTTTTTAGATCTCCTCAAATTTAGACCTGCTCTTCCAACTTCCGTCATTCGCAAACCTTTTCTCCCCCTTAAGCCTGGCCTGTTCTCCTTCTTCCCACTTCCACCCTCCTTCCCCTTCTTCCTTTTTATCCCTTCCTCCGACCCTTCCTCGTGAATCTCGCCCTGTCTTTATACTCCTCTTTCGCCCCCTCGTCTTCGAATTTTGACGCCATTGACTGTCTCCCAGTGTCACCATTCTTAATGAGCCTCTTCTTGGACATCGACTTAGACGAATCGTTATCATAGACCGGAGTCTGCGAACACTTGCGATGTCGCCGATCACCACCGTCTCCTTCGTCTTCGTAATCGTCGAGGGGCGCATCGTCGTGGTGGGACTCGAGATTGGATTGAATGTCATCGTAGTCTATTAAAGGTTCTTCATCCCCATCACGGTACCTGAAAAAGCGGGTCCTCATCTCTCTGCTCTGGATTGGACCGGAGAGGAAGAAAGCCTTTTCAAAAGGTTCATCATTGCCTCTGGAAGTTGGCTGAATTAGGAGTGCGTTAAATGATAACGTAGTTACGAATCCATTTACGATACTTTTCAAGAGAAAAATCAACTACGGCATCAACGTCAAATTAAAAAATAGTTTTGGGAGTGGAGTTATTGACACTAACGGAGACACTGAAAATGGACTTGAAAACAGATTCAGTATGGATTGGGGAGAAGCGGAGGGCGGCAGAAGAGAAAGAGAAGAAGTGATCGAAATGAGAGGGTGAGAGAGTGGAAGAAGAGACGAGTGATGAAGATGAGCAGAATGATAACATAGAATACGCGAGAAAGAACAAATGATGAAGATGAAGATGAAAATTTGAAAGTTAGGGCTTTATAATTGTGTATGGACCAATATGAGTGTTTTAAACAAATTTGAAGTACTAATTCGAGTTAAATTTATTGTTTGTCCACGTCAACTTGTAGCAGCAAACTGTCAAGTTGGCACTTGACTACACACAGCAACAATGTTAAAACGACTGATAACATTTGGACTAATAGAGACTCGCGTTTTTAAGAGTGGGTGATGTATTTAGTCATTTTAAAAAGTGAAAGACTTAATTAAAATGAGTTAGAAATTTTAAGAACTATTTGAACCATGGAGAATGCTAGGTAAACAATGATAATTTTGAATAATATGAACAACCACCAATCACATCAAAATACACTACACTCTAATTTAATGCTACTAATTAAATTTAAGGTTAATTTACTTTTTTAACCCTATTAATTCACATTGTTAAAAAATATTGTTGGTTACCTATACTTTTCCTTGAACCATTATCTCTTAATTTATGTGTGTAAATTTTAAAAAAATATAGATACAAACTGTATTGATTTATGTATACAAAATTTTAATAAATATAAATATAAATTATATATTTTTATGTATAAAATATCTATAAATATGAATATAAATTATTGTTGATTAAATATTAGTCAAACATAATAATATTTATTAACCATATAATATTGTTCTATATTAAAATCATATCATATTACTACTTTCCAAAGTACCGCCCACCTAATCAGTTTTGAAAGCCAAGCAGGTTGAAGGAATAAGAACGATATATATATATATATATATTGTTCTCTCTTTTAATGGGGGGCTAAGTTTATATAATGACACACAAATAATATGGATTGAATTTACTGTCTTACAATATAATAATAATGGCTAAGATTGTAATTTCCATATCTTGAAGTCAAAATTTTGAATTCAAGTACTATAATTGCATTTAATTTCCTTTAATTTTGTTTTTAAGAAAATATAATTTCTTAGTTCTTGAGAGCTCTGATCTATTTCAAATCATTAATTAATTCTCAATCTTATATACAACAGTTTGAAATCTTTCTTTCAATAATTAATTAATATACTCTACACAAAAAATCTGATAGTAATTTTTTATAATATATTAAAAAATTATATTAGTTATATACTAAAATTATTAAATCAGTCATTAGAATAAATACATATTAAAAATAAATTAAATTATATATATATTAAAAATATATAATAATTAATTTTAGTGTAAAAATAATATTTTTTATATTAAATACTCCCAATGCACTAAGTGGGCTTCATCACCCTACTAAGTATTATAAATTTATAATAAACTCATAAGAAGGATGAGTTAGTTCCATAATATATATATATAATTTTATTATTTTATATAGTTTTGTAACAATAATAATTAATACGAAGCTCCTCCTAGTAAAGGGTGTATATTTGACCCAAGGAACAGTGTTATTACTTATTAGTAACACCTGACACAACATACATGATGATGAAACAAACAAACAAACACACACACTTGATGGATGCATCAATCTTATTGAAAATTTTGAGAAGGAAGGTACTAATCCATAAGCATATATATTACTACTTCATCTCAGCTTTGATAGCAGCAACAAGATGATCATAAGCTACTCCCCATGCATCACTCAATGCCGTTGACCAAATGCATGGTACCCCTTCTTTTATTGTCTCCAAAAGTGCCGCCTTTGCCAACTTTTTTATTTAATTAACAAAAATAAGTACATATATATGTCATAGCTTGCTCAAAAGTTCAAAGATTTAAAAGTTTGATCTAAAATTGAATTGAATATAATAAAAACAGTCAGATAGACAAAATACACCGCCAGAACTTGCCTTATTTAGTATTAATTAATTGTCGCAACAATTAATTAATGCTAAATAAGGCAAGTTATGACTGTTTTTGGTTGATTTTCTTTGGTTATTAAACATTTTTGATAATAAAATAATATATTTATAAAAAATTAAATTATTCTGTCAATTTTTATTATTTTATTAAAATTTTAATTAAATTTTTATATTTTTTATTGAGTATTAAATTTTGTAATTAAGTTTTTACGTGATAAAATATTATTATTTTTTTTTATATATACAAAAACTTCAAGAAATATTTTCTCAAATTTATTCTAATAATTTAACATCGAAATTGCATGTATACCGCAAAGTGTGCATGTGTGACACCCAATTTTAAATGAACAGCTCCCAAATGTTTTAAGTTTGATTCTCCCACATTGACTTTTCCAGTCTTTCGCAATTGAATAGCTGTTTCAGCAATCTGTAATATATACATCATAAAGTTTAAAAATATATATATTATAATTTGTGAGAGGCTTGTGAATTATGAATATAATCATATATATAGTTTAATTTTATCAAAATTTCTGATGAGTTTGGAAAACTCTAAATTAATATGTGTGATGACTAAACATTATTAAAATTAATTAATTGCAAAATTATTTGATCTGAATTTTTATTCAATACATTGATGATTATAATTTTGCTGCAGGTTTAATCATGGGCCGGAAATAAATGTATTGTGCTAAGCCCAATTTACACTCAGCCTTGGTTTTAATAACAAAAATAAATGTGGCTGTTTTAATATTACTTGGGCCCAAATAATTTTCTGATCTAAGCCCAAGTGGGTTACATGCTTTCCACTTGCTTTATGCATGTTCCAAATTTTATCAGGAAAGCAAATGTTATTAATGGGCCAAGATCAAATATTGTTGCTACCAAGCCCAATGTTGATGAATGTTTCCATGCCTTATTCGAATCCATGAAGCAAATGAAATGCCTAAATGCTTCCAACGGATTCCACTTCATTATTTTGAAGGATTTCAAATTTAATTAATACATTGGAAACATAAGAAAAAGAGAGAAGATTGATTTGATAGCTATTATGACACTACACGCTACTCAACAAAGGGAAGTGGGAAACTTGAATTAACTTTTACATTCTCTCTCTTTGTTCATTGATTATTGTTCAAACCCATTGAATATTTTCTCTTTCTTCTCTCTCACAACTCTTTCTCTCTTCGGTCTTTACTCAGAAAATATTGGCAGCCATGGAAGCAAAAGTAAGCTACCGAGATGAAGAGAAAGCAAGCCTAAAGACCATCACAATGATGGCAAGAAAACATACTAAAATAAAAATGAGCTGTGGCTAAGATATTCACCAAATGTGGTTAGATTTGGTGAGGTTATCTTGAGTCTTTCATGCTCAAAATGGAAGAAGAAGATTCGGCCAGCTGGAGGAGATTCTTGAAGCATGGCTTGTCTTCGATTCTGCTCAACCACCACAGGAAGTAGCTAGAGTGGCGAAGTGATGGTTGAAGGCAGAGATTGAAGCAGATGAAGTCATCATCATCATGAAGCATCAAGGGCCAGAATTCCATCTTGGAGAGCAAGCCAAGGATGGAGAGCTCGGATTGATGAAGGGTGATGATCAAGAAAGGACTAGAGGTAATTGCATGTTGGTTAATGCATGGTTATCTCTTCTCTCTCTATGTGGCCGAACCGGTTTTGTTGAAGGAAGAAGAAGTTGGTTCAGTTTTGGCTTCAATAAGTGGAGGCTCCCCTCTTCTATATTAAGGGTGGACAGCCACTGTTTGAAGCAAGGAGAGAAATTGAGAGTGCAAGGCACAGAGTTCTCAGAGCTACCTGAGCTAACAGTTTTCTCTTCTCCTTCAATGTATTCTGTTTAATATTTTTCTGTTTAATTTTGTCATGTCTTGAGTCTCATGGTAAAAGGCAAACAGTGAGGTTTGTAATGAAAAAGCCATAGAGCGGAAAAAGGCAGAGAGTGCAAAATTAAAAGAAAAAGCCATAGATGTCTTAGAGTTCCTTTGTACATCTGTGTTGTGTTTCATGATTCTGTGGGAATCCCCTTGTAAGTTGGGTTAGCACTTTACAAGTTGTAATCTGTTTGATTATAGTGAAATTCCATCATTGTTGTGATGGAGACTGGATGTAGGCTGCACTGCACTTAGCAGCCGAACCAGGATATATCTTGGTGTAATTTTCTTCCTCTCCTACTCCATTTCTGTTTTCTATTGCACAGGAGCAAAAACCGAAAATGTCTCGTGCCAAGTGACGAGACAAAATGAAAATGTCTCGTGGCTAGGGACGAGCTAAAAACAGAAAAGTCTCCTCTGAATCCAGCAAGTGTTAGCAAGCGAAAAAGGGGCTAAGATTCAACCCCCCTTCTCTTAGCCACTGAAACCATCAATTGGTATCAGAGCTTGGTCTCAAAGAGATCAAGCTTTGCAGCTTGGAGTAAAGATCCTCATGGCAGAAAACAGTGGCGCAAATGTGGTGTCTTATAATCTAACTGAAGGACAATCAAGCAACAGACCCCCTCTTTTCAATGGGAAAAACTATACCTATTGGAAGGAGAGGATGAAGATATTCGTACAAGCAGTGGATTACAGACTTTGGAAGATTATCCTCGAAGGGCCTAAATTTCCAACTACCACAAGTGCAGAAGGAGTTGTTTCTATCAAACCAGAAGCAAGATGGACCGAGGAAGATAGGAAGAAGGTGGAGTTAAATGCCAAGGCAATAAATCTGCTCAATTGTGCTATCAGCTTTGAGGAGTACCGACGGGTATCAAGATGCACAACGGCAAAGGAAATCTGGGACAAATTGCAAATCACCCATGAAGGAACCACCATTGTCAAGAAGACTCGGGCAGATATGCTAAACAGAGAATATGAAACGTTTGCAATGAAGGAAGGAGAGTCCATTGATGAACTCTTTGAACGTTTCAATGCTATCATTGTTGGCTTAGATGCTCTGGGAATTACACATTCTGATTCTGTGCTAGTGAGAAGAGTGTTGAGATGTCTCACAAAAGAGTGGGAGACTAAAGCTTTAATTATTTCTGAGAGTAGTAGCCTAGACTCCATAACACTTGATGATTTGAGAGGAAATCTTCTTGCTTTTGAAAATACCTATTTGAAAAAAGATACAAAAAAGAAAGGAATTGCATTTTCTTCTGTGACTAACCCCCTGGATGATGAATCCAGTGATAACTCTTCTGAAAATGAGTTTGTTTTATTTGCAAAAAAATTCAGGAAAATGGCTAAGCTCAGAGGCAAAGGCAGCAGCACAAGGAAAGTGAAGAAAGACCTCAGCAAGGTAACTTGCTACAATTGCAAGGAAATTGGGCATTTCAAATCTGATTGTCCCAAGCTGAAGAAGGAGGAAAAGCCAAAAAGAGGAAAGAAGAAAGGACTGATGGCCACATGGGAAGACTTGGAGAATGATTCTGATGATGATGATGAAGAAACCGAGACCAAGTCACAAACATGTCTCATGGCAGACCACATAGATCAGGTAGTCTTTCATAACCCTAACACTGAAGATCTCCATCTTATGATAGACCACCTTTCTGAAAAAATAAGATGTTTTCTGCTGGAAAATCAAGAACTTGAACAGCAAATTACCATTCTTAAGGCCGAAAACAGTTTTCTAAAAGAAAAAGTGAGAGAGGCCGAAACTGCTTGTGATCTTGTTGAAGAAAATAAGCAGTTAAGAGCCCAAGTTAGGAGCTGTGAAAGTAACCATTGTGTTCTTGCATATGTGGACTGTTTTAAACAAAATGAAGAGTTGCTTAAAAAGGTTAAAAGACTTGAGGAAGACTTAGCCAAATTTACACAAAGTTCTGAAAGTTTAAATCACATCTTGGCTAGTCAAAAACCTCTTTATGATAAGGCTGGGTTGGGGTTTCATAAATCTGAAAATTCACATTTTGAAAATATTGCTTCATCTTCTAATGACATAAGATTTCAAGATCCCACCTACTTTAACAAAAAGGCAACTCCAAGATTTTGTAGACTATGCAATCGGAATGGACACTTTCCCATTCAATGCTTTTTCGGTGAAAGAATGGTTGGTAACAAGGTTTATAAAATTGTTTTTGATTACAATGGCTTAGGACATAGAAGATGGTTTAACGTAAAAGGATCCAAAAAGATTTGGATACCTAAGGTTACTTAAGCATTGTTTTGTAGGTGTGCCTAGCATCCCAAAGGAAAGAAAATGTGTGGTATATGGACAGCGGATGCTCTAGGCATATGACCGGAAAGGCAACCTTCTTCATAAAGCTTGATGACTATGATGGAGGACTTGTCACTTTCGGTGATGATGCAAAAGGAAAAATTGTGGCTGTTGGGAAAGTTGGTAAAAACTTTTCTTCTTGTATAAATGATGTTCTCCTTGTACATGGCTTGAAACATAATTTGCTTAGTGTTAGTCAACTTTGTGATTTGGGTTTTGAAGTTATTTTTAAGAAATCTGTTTGTTTAGTTGTGTGTGAAAAAACTGGGAATGTTCTTTTTGAAGCTAAAAGATGCAACAATGTGTATGGATTAACTCTTGAGGATTTAAAGGAACAAAATGTAACATGCTTCACATCTTTTGAATCTGAAAAATGGCTTTGGCATAGAAAGTTGGGACATGCTAGCATGTATCAAATCTCTAAGCTAGTTAAAAGAAATTTGGTTAGAGGGATTCCAAACATCAAGTTTGATAAGGATCTTACTTGTGACGCTTGTCAATTGGGCAAACAAGTAAAATCCTCTTTTAAATCAAAAGATGGAATATCAACCAAACGGCCATTGGAAATGTTACATATTGATCTTTTTGGTCCTACTAGAACTCAAAGTTTAGGAGGTAAACATTATGGTCTTGTGGTGGTAGATGATTACTCTAGATTTGGTTGGGTACTTTTCCTTGCTCATAAGAATGATGCTTTTCATGCTTTTTCCACCCTTTGTAAGAAAATTCAAAATGAAAAGGATTTGAAAATTGCCCATTTAAGAAGTGATCATGGAAGAGAATTTGAAAATCAAGATTTTGAAAAATTCTGTGATGACTTAGGGATTTCTCATAACTTTTCATGTCCTAGAACCCCCCAACAAAATGGGGTAGTTGAAAGAAGGAATAGAAGCCTTCAAGAAATGACTAGGGCTATGTTATGTGAGAGTGAAATTCCTAAATTCCTATGGGCTGAGGCTGTGAACACAGCATGTTATATTTTGAATAGAACAATCATTAGAAAAGGGTTAAAGAAAACACCTTATGAGTTATGGAAAGGAACCCCTCCAAATCTTAAGTACTTTCATATTTTTGGATGCAAATGCTTTGTGCTTAATAATAAAGAAAACCTTGGAAAATTTGATCCAAAATCATATGAAGGAATGTTTGTTGGATATTCCACCACAAGCAAGGCCTATAGAGTTTATCTCAAGGAGCATAGGACAATAGAGGAATCCATACATGTTACTTTTTGTGATTCTAACTTAGTTCCCAGTATTGTGAAGGATATTGATTCAGATTGTGAAGAGGCTGCAACAAGTAAAGAAAATCCCAAATCTGTACAAAATGAAGAATCTGTCAGCCCGGTTTTATCTCGTCAGATTGTAGGAGAAACTTCCAATTTATCTCCTGAGCAGACACGAGAAACTGAAACAGTGAGACCACCAGAAGTTCATCAAAGTTCAACACCTGGCCGAAAACCTAGAGAATGGAAGTCTATGAGGGGTTATCCTCATGACTTCATCATTGGTGATCCCTCTCATGGTGTAACAACAAGATCCTCCACCAAAAGGCAAACCGAACCTAGCAACTTAGCTCTCTTGTCACAAATGGAGCCCAACAATGTCAAACAAGCTCTTGAAGATCCATCATGGGTCAAAGCCATGCAAGAGGAGCTAGCTCAATTTGACAAGAATGAGGTTTGGACATTAGTACCTTATTCGGATGGTATGAAGGTAACGGGTACTAAGTGGGTCTTTAAAAATAAACTTGGTGAGGATGGACAAGTTGTTCGTAACAAGGCTAGATTAGTGGCCCAAGGTTACGATCAAGAAGAGGGTATAGATTTTGATGAGTCTTTTGCTCCGGTAGCTAGAATGGAAGCAATTCGGTTGCTTCTTGCCTATGCCGCCCATAAAGGTTTCAAAATGTTTCAAATGGATGTTAAGTGTGCTTTCCTTAATGGCTTTATTGATAGAGAAGTGTATGTGGCACAACCCCCCGGTTTTGAACATAAAGAGTTTCCAAATCATGTTCTTAAATTATCTAAGGCTCTTTATGGGCTTAGACAAGCTCCAAGAGCTTGGTATGAAAGGCTTAGTGCCTTCTTGTTGGAAAATCAATTTCAAAGGGGTACCACCGACACTACTTTATTTATTAAAGCATCTAATGATGACATACTTCTTGTTCAAGTTTATGTTGATGACATTGTATTTGGATCGGCCAACATTTCCTTGTGTGAAGAGTTTGGAAAACTCATGACTAGTGAGTTTGAAATGAGTTTAATGGGAGAGCTTACCTTCTTTCTTGGCCTCCAAATTAAACAAACTCCTAGTGGTACTTTTATTTACCAAGGAAAGTATGCAAAAGAACTTATCAAAAAGTTTGGCCTAGAAAATTCCAAAGCAATGAGTACACCAATGCATCCCAACACAAAACTTGAAAAGGATGATGATGGTCAAGATGTGGATGAAACAAGGTATAGAGGAATGATAGGTTCACTCATGTACCTTACCTCCTCTAGACCAGATATTGTTCAAAGTGTGGGTGTATGTTCAAGATTTCAATCTCACCCAAAAGAATCCCATCTTACGGCTGTTAAACGCATCATTAGATACATTAAGGGAACTTGTGATTATGGCTTGTGGTATCCTAAATCTGATGAATTTTGTGCAGTAGGGTTTTGTGATGCAGATTATGCGGGAGATAGAGTGGATAGAAGAAGCACGTCAGGCATGTGTTGCTTCCTTGGAAGCTCTCTCAACATGTGGTCAAGCAAGAAACAAGCCACAGTGGCTTTATCCACCGCTGAAGCAGAATATATTTCCGCATCTGCATGTTGCACTCAATTAATTTGGTTAAAAACACAATTGGAAGATTACAAATTAAAAATCAATAGTATACCCCTATTTTGTGATAATATGAGTGCAATAAATATTTCAAAAAATCCTGTTTTGCACTCAAGAACTAAGCACATTGAGATAAAATATCATTTTATTAGGGAACATGTGCAAAAGGGTACTATTGATATTCAATTTGTAAAATCAGAAGACCAAATTGCTGATATTTTTACAAAACCCCTCTGTGAAGACAGATTCTGCACCTTGAGAAAAAGATTGGGAATGTTTGATTTAAGTTTTATTGAAAATTTGTGAATATTTGATTCTGTTCAGTTTTGTCTCGTAGGTTTGGACGAGATAAAAAACGCAAGCTTGATGGAGGAGCTCTGTTCAGGGGGAGGCAACACAAATTTAAATTCTTCTGGGCCCCACCTAATAAATTCTGACCCCACCATGGCAGTTTAGTTAGTTATTCCTTCCTTGAAAAAATAAAATCACAAAATTTTTTAGATTGTCTTTTCAAATCTAGTTGGAAGATACATGTTGTCAAATCATATCTTCTCCTTCCAACTAAATCCCTTGATTCAAGGAAAAACTCCCTCTTTATCACTTTTTGAAACTCCCATTTGGATAATAACCGTGCCATTATGGTCATTAACCTCCCATCATCTCTCTCCAATCCTCATTTATTGCACCTCTAACCTCCTTCCATCCTCCTCTCATTCGGCCATCACCCCTTCATATTCTACCCCTCATTCATCCACCATGAAAAAGAAAACCGCTGTTAGGCGAAGTAGCCGAACCCCCATTCCAAAAAACCCACCTTTCTCATCACCTCCAACCCATACACATATCCATCTCCATTCTACCTCATCCTCTTCTCAGTCACCACCCTCCAAGAAAACCGAAACCATGCGCCGAAAGGTTATTGCTCAGAAAACTTCAGGGAGAGGCAAGACAGGGAAGAACAAGCAACCAAGTGTTGAAGAAGATGAAGAAACATCACATACTACTCCACCTCCATCACCACCAAAAAGAACTACCCCTCATACAAAAAGCTCCCAAAAGAAACAGAAAACCTTTGCTCTGCATGACACAAGCGAACCCCCCAATCTGGAATCTCTAGAGTTCAAAAACAAATTCCACAAAACTCATTCACATTTTGATCCTTCTCGCTTCCACTCATGTGCATTCTATGAATTTCACAAAGATGTTCTTCTGCAGCGCAATCTCTGCCCCTCTTACTTGGTGAACCTTCCAAATCTTGCCACCAAAGGAATGAACTTTTCATCTCTGTTTGATGCTCTGAAATGGACTCCTCTGACTCACATTCAGAAATTGGTATACCCGGGGCTGGTCCGGGAATTTTATGCAAACATGCGCCTGATTGGTGGGTCAATCCACTCTTATGTCAAGCGTGTTTACATAACCCTCACTCCTCAAACCATTGGTGCTGCCCTTGGGTATGAAGATGAGGGACCAAAGGTTTATATGGTTGATAAATGGGATGATCAAGTGGGAGTTACTCAACAAACTGTAATGCAACACATCTGTGCCAACCTGTCCGGGCTTGATGGATTAATCCCAACTCACAAATCCCTCGACCCAGAGAACTCTCTGTTACACCGTATCATCACTCATATCATCACTCCTCAAAGTGGTTCTCATCATAGAGTAACAGTTTCTGACTCTATCATCCTCTTTGCTCTTATTACTTCCACTCCAATTTCATTTGCTTATATTATGACACGTCATATGTGGGAAGCAGTAAGAAGCACAAAAAAGGCTAATCTTCCTTATGGCATGTTTCTTACATGTATATTTGAATATTTTAAGGTTGATTTGTCTAATGAATCTGTTGAGAACAAAGTGTCACAGATTAAAGGAGGAGGAGTTTCGAACAAGAAAAGCAAGAAATCTGTTGCCTCCGAACCCTCTCTAAGCGATTTGGAAAGCCACCCTGAACCCTCAAAGGTGTCGGCATCCATCAGGGAGACTCTCAGTGAATTCCGCAATATGTCCAAATTAATGCTTAAGTCAAGCAAGGCTGCCCGGAAACTGGCGTATGCAAATGAGAAAGCCTGGAGGAAGTGCTATGAAAGGGTCGGTTTCATGATTCAAACCTTTGATGATGAAATGGGAACAGGAGATTCTGAAGATGATTCTGGTTCTGAGTTCAATGTTTCTGATGATTAGTGACTATTCCTCTACTTTTATTTGATATTGGCAACAATAGGCTCAATCCTTCTTTTGTTTTTTTGTAAAGGCATGACTTGATACTCCCTGCCGTATGATACTCTGAACAATTACTGCTTTGTTATAAATATTATGTATTGCTCATGTCTCTTGTTGCAGGTTTTTATGCCCCTTGATGCCAAAAGGGGGAGGAAATTTAGATTCCAAAATTGAAATTGGAATAAAACAGGGGCTGGAAAAACAGGGGACAAGGGTTGAAATTTTCAAATTGAAAATTCATGACTATCCTTGTTCAAAGAATGCATTTGTTCTATTATGATCCTTGATATATGAACTGCATTTGATGTTTGATTTATGGTGATGCCTGGCTAATGGTTCATATTTGACAAACTTGTTGGTTTGAAAATTTATTTTTGGCAGTTCCTTTAAACTGTGTTATCTAACATCTGCCATGCTTTGATGTGCTATTATGTGTTTCAAAAATATTTTCCTTATTTTGAATGACATTGCTCTGATATCTGGACTGGAAAATATTTGGAAATTTTCTGAACAACACTGGTTTGTGTTCTGTTGATATGTGTAAGTTTGAGCAGAAAATCAAATTATTGATAACAAATGAGTTTTGATTATCATCCAACTCTGCTCATAAATCAAGCATTTAGCATCATGTAATAAATATGCTAAATAACATTGTTATTTGAAGCTTGATTAAAATTGTTACAGGTTAATGCTTCCCTTGGTAAAAACAGCATATATTAAGGGGGAGCAATGTGACAATTTGAAAGGGGGAGAAATACAAATTTAAAGGGAGTACTCTTACTCAATTTTAAATTTCTTTCCATTTCAATTTTAATATTGTTTGTCATCAAGGGGGAGATTGATGAGTTTGGAAAACTCTAAATTAATATGTGTGATGACTAAACATTATTAAAATTAATTAATTGCAAAATTATTTGATCTGAATTTTTATTCAATACATTGATGATTATAATTTTGCTGCAGGTTTAATCATGGGCCGGAAATAAATGTATTGTGCTAAGCCCAATTTACACTCAGCCTTGGTTTTAATAACAAAAATAAATGTGGCTGTTTTAATATTACTTGGGCCCAAATAATTTTCTGATCTAAGCCCAAGTGGGTTACATGCTTTCCACTTGCTTTATGCATGTTCCAAATTTTATCAGGAAAGCAAATGTTATTAATGGGCCAAGATCAAATATTGTTGCTACCAAGCCCAATGTTGATGAATGTTTCCATGCCTTATTCGAATCCATGAAGCAAATGAAATGCCTAAATGCTTCCAACGGATTCCACTTCATTATTTTGAAGGATTTCAAATTTAATTAATACATTGGAAACATAAGAAAAAGAGAGAAGATTGATTTGATAGCTATTATGACACTACACGCTACTCAACAAAGGGAAGTGGGAAACTTGAATTAACTTTTACATTCTCTCTCTTTGTTCATTGATTATTGTTCAAACCCATTGAATATTTTCTCTTTCTTCTCTCTCACAACTCTTTCTCTCTTCGGTCTTTACTCAGAAAATATTGGCAGCCATGGAAGCAAAAGTAAGCTACCGAGATGAAGAGAAAGCAAGCCTAAAGACCATCACAATGATGGCAAGAAAACATACTAAAATAAAAATGAGCTGTGGCTAAGATATTCACCAAATGTGGTTAGATTTGGTGAGGTTATCTTGAGTCTTTCATGCTCAAAATGGAAGAAGAAGATTCGGCCAGCTGGAGGAGATTCTTGAAGCATGGCTTGTCTTCGATTCTGCTCAACCACCACAGGAAGTAGCTAGAGTGGCGAAGTGATGGTTGAAGGCAGAGATTGAAGCAGATGAAGTCATCATCATCATGAAGCATCAAGGGCCAGAATTCCATCTTGGAGAGCAAGCCAAGGATGGAGAGCTCGGATTGATGAAGGGTGATGATCAAGAAAGGACTAGAGGTAATTGCATGTTGGTTAATGCATGGTTATCTCTTCTCTCTCTATGTGGCCGAACCGGTTTTGTTGAAGGAAGAAGAAGTTGGTTCAGTTTTGGCTTCAATAAGTGGAGGCTCCCCTCTTCTATATTAAGGGTGGACAGCCACTGTTTGAAGCAAGGAGAAAAATTGAGAGTGCAAGGCACAGAGTTCTCAGAGCTACCTGAGCTAACAGTTTTCTCTTCTCCTTCAATGTATTCTGTTTAATATTTTTCTGTTTAATTTTGTCATGTCTTGAGTCTCATGGTAAAAGGCAAACAGTGAGGTTTGTAATGAAAAAGCCATAGAGCGGAAAAAGGCAGAGAGTGCAAAATTAAAAGAAAAAGCCATAGATGTCTTAGAGTTCCTTTGTACATCTGTGTTGTGTTTCATGATTCTGTGGGAATCCCCTTGTAAGTTGGGTTAGCACTTTACAAGTTGTAATCTGTTTGATTATAGTGAAATTCCATCATTGTTGTGATGGAGACTGGATGTAGGCTGCACTGCACTTAGCAGCCGAACCAGGATATATCTTGGTGTAATTTTCTTCCTCTCCTACTCCATTTCTGTTTTCTATTGCACAGGAGCAAAAACCGAAAATGTCTCGTGCCAAGTGACGAGACAAAATGAAAATGTCTCGTGGCTAGGGACGAGCTAAAAACAGAAAAGTCTCCTCTGAATCCAGCAAGTGTTAGCAAGCGAAAAAGGGGCTAAGATTCAACCCCCCCTTCTCTTAGCCACTGAAACCATCAATTTCATATATTATAATTATTTATCCAAATTAAGTTGAAGTATACCATGACAAATACAAGAGTAGCATGTGTCTTGAGCTTGGGGTTTTGGTCCAAAGGAACACTTGAATCTTTCAAATATGAGAACAATGCCGTTGCTTCTGGTGCAGCACTGAATATTCTACGTAGTTTGATGCAGATATGGAATCGTGATTTCAGATTAGTTGTTGGGGGAAAAAAGAACATTATGCATGTCATGCATGTAGCAATAAGCAAGCTCGAGAAAATTAAATAAGAAAAGAAAGTAAATTCTTGAAGTATCTAATGTATTAGTGAATACATAACTTTTAAACATTTTTTTTTTCTGTTTTTGATTGTTTAAGGTAGTTTATTTACTGAAATTTAGTATTGTATTTGATGGTCAGAGATTAAAATTAAAATATCAATTTTTAGATACTAAAATTTTAATCTTTTTAATACTTTTATAAAATAAGAACATAGATTTTCGAAGACGTAGATCGAAACTTTAATAATATTTTAAAAAAATATTTTTATTTAATTTTTTAAATATTAAATTTATTATTTAATTTTTATATTTATTTTAAATTAAATATAATACTAAGATATAACTCAATCCAATATATTTTATACTAAATACAATATAAATTATAAAGACTTAATTTAATTTCTGTTTCTTAATTTCAATTTTTTAGTTTTAATCTCCTTTTTAAATGCAGTTCAATTTTTTTTTTTTTTTTTTTGAGAAAACTTGTTAACAGAATCTTAAGAAAACTGAAAACATGTAGGAATTATTAAATGGCTTAATTATAATTACTTCAAGAAAAATTTGAGGCCGTGGTCTGCGGAATCGTTCTTGAGCATATCCCATGAGTTGACAATGAGGGATTCTTGCTGTGCAGTGAGTGCCATGATTGCTAAGTTCTAAGGAGATGAAATGTGAGAAATAATTAATTGAAGTGGATGAGAAACCCTAAATGCATGGTGTAGAAAAGCTAAAGTATTTATAGAGCCCTTCTTGCATGCAAATCAAGCTTTAATTTGGTTTTCTATGATTTGTTTTTACATTTTGTTTTAATTATTAATGTTGCTATCAACGCAACATACCAGGTGCCTAAATTAAAAACAAGGTGCTGCATTTTATTTATTTATAATAATACACAATAAAATTATTGACACGTTATTTTTATTTTTTTTTCTTTCTCTGAAATGTAACCTTTCTTAATTAAATGCACAGCCTTCATGTTCATAATTACTTCTTTTTGTAGATTTTATTAGTTATTTTTGCTTTATATGAAGTCAATGAATGTTATAAGAAGGTATACTTTTTTTTTATTCCGATAATTCCATTCATGAAATGAAAGAAATATATAGGTGTTTATATATGGGACAAACAAAAAAATGAGTGATTTCGATTCCAATGTTCTACTATAAAGGTAATATTATATAATAATCTAATAAAAGAAATAAAAGGAAGTAAAGTGTTCATCAATTAAGAATTGATGATTTGTTGAAGCTCCTTTTGCAGTTTCAAAATCAACGTCATTATCTCTTTCACACTAGTTGATACATTATTAAAGATGAATCTGTTCCTAGCCTTCCATAAGGACCAGCTCAAAATCACCATAATCATCCTTTGAGAGAAGCTATTGGGTTAGGTACGCAAGATCCCATTCTCAAGTTCCACTCAACATAGAAATCAGAGTCTTCGATGTCCCTTCTAACAGTCGGTAAGTCCATTTTTGACCAAATCTCCTTTGATTTCTCACAATGGAAGATGTAATGATTGATTATTTCTAGGAATTGTAAGTATCTTCGGCAAGTGAGTTGAATCAATGAGATGCGATCATGAAGCTTTTGTAGAACTGGAAGCTTTTCATGGAAGTCCCTCCAAAAAAAATCTTAATCTTCGCTGGAATTTTCAGCTTCCACAGTTCTCGCCACAAATTTCGTTGTTTCATAATCTTTGGGTAAAATTCAATGGGAGGATGCGAGAACCCATAAATTACACGATACCCAATATTTACTTCATGCAAATCACTTTTATTAAGGGCCCAATAAATTTTATCTTCTCGCCACAAATTTCGTTGTTTCATAATCTCTGAGTAAAATTCAATGGGAGGGTGCGAGAACCCATAAATTACATGATACCCAATACTTACTTCCTACAAATCACTTTTATTAAGGGCCCAATAAATTTTATCTTCTCTACCCCCTAATTGTTGTTGCTAGCACACGCTGACTAGTACCCTCAGAAAAAATGCTTCTAATTAGAGGTTGATTCCACAGACCATTAGAAAGTATTAAGTCTTTGACCGTCAATAGCGGTTGATTTTGCAGATTGAAAGCTTCAGATGGAGGGACAACACAAAGATGTGAAGGAGCATGCCAAGGATCGCTGAAGATTCGTATATTGGACCCATCACTAACTCGCGAAACCAGCCCCTTTTCAACAATCTTACGCCGCCTTTCCAATATGCTACGCCACCCCCACGAAGGTACTACTCCGATCTCTGCATTCATTATAGATCCGTATCGAAAATATTTACTTTTGAGGAATCTAAATAAGAGCGATTGTGGCTGAGAGACAACTTTTCAACATTGTTTTGCTAACAGCGCCCATTCTGAACCCCTAGGTTCTTAAAACCTAGTCCACTTTCCAATTTTGGTCTTGTCATAGTATCCCAACTAACCCGTGCCATTTTTTGTTCTATACATTTTTGACCCCACTAAAATTAGGAGATTATGTTGTGAATTTCCCTAATTAAAGTGACAGGAAGATGGAAACATGATCATGAATAAATTGTGATAGCCTCCCCAACAGCTTTGATTAGAACATGCCTGCCTACAGAGGAGAGAAGTTTCCTTTTTCACCTTTGAACTCGCTTCCTCACCTTGTCCTTGATTTCTTCGAAGGTGGCCTTTTTTAATTTTTGGACTGTAGATGGAAGATTCGAATATTTATCCTGTGCACCAATATGAGTAATTTTCAATTTTCGAGCCAGTAGTAATTGAGCAGTAGGAGGAGTATTATTACTAAAAAATAGAGTTGATTTATGCAAATTAACTTTTTGGCCACTAAGCCCCTCGTATGATTGAAGAAGACTTCTAATATGTTCACAACTGTTTTCTGACGCTTTGCAAAAAAAGATTGAGTCATCCGCAAACAATAAATGATTAACAGTAGGACATCTTCGATTGATCTGAATACCTTCAATGAGACCGTTTTGCTCTGTCTTATTTAGCAAAATGGATAATCCTTCTGCACAAAAAAAAAAAAAAGATAGGGAGGTAGAGGATCTCCTTGACGGATATCTCTATTTGGTTTAAAAAACCAAAAGGTTGTCATTCAACAACGACATAGTAAGAAACTGTAGTCACCACCTCCTATATCCAACCAATCCACCTAGATTCAAATATCAGTTTCTTCAAAATAAACCAAAGAAAATGCCACTCAACACGATAATAGATTTTGCTCATATCCAATTTAACAGCCCTTTCAGTCGATATGCCCCTCTTCTTTGTCTTTAGATAGTGCATACTTTCATGAGCGATTAGGACATTGTCTGAAACCAATCTACCCTTAATAAAGGCACTCTGATTAGGGCTGATCAGCGAAGTCATTAATTTCTGTAGCAGATGGACTAGTACTTTAGAAATAATCTTATATACAACTGAGGAAAGGCTGATGGGTCTAACTTGTGTCATATCCTTTGCATAAGGAATTTTGAGAATAAGACATATTTGTGTATAATTGAAACTCTTGAGTAGTCTATTACTAACAAAAAAATTGCGGACAGCCTTAAAAACATCTTCTCCTACTAAACTCTAATAGAATTGAAAGAATTTAGTCGTAAATCCATCATCACCAGGGGTACTCTGGGGTGAATACTAAAGACAACACGTTTTACCTCATTAAAATTGATCAATCTAGTTAATTTTCTGTTCATGGTTGCTGAAACTTTGGTTTTAAAATCTTCGAATGCATGTGTCGAATTAGCTTGGTCAATCGATTTGAAGATATTCTTGAAGTATCTTTCAGCTATTTGTGCAATTTTCTCACCGGTGATAGCATACCTAGCATCATTCTTTTCCAGTTTCGAATATATTTTATTTATCTGAATTCTGGATTGGAATGATTGGTGAAAAAACTTGTATTTCTATTCTCTTTTTTTAGCCACTTTACCCAAGATTTCTCCTTCTAATACATTTTCTCCCTAAATTAAAGTAAATACCTCAAGTTTATGACTTCAATTTGTTCTCCCCTGTAATACTCTCCTCTCTGAGAATTTCAAGTTGAGATATGAGTTCATCAACGTCCTTCTTCGAATTAAATTTGTTCTATTGCTGCCATTGAACAATACGGTGCCTACAATGCTTTAATTTTTGAGCCAAAACAAACATTGCTTAGCCATCCACCCATTCCTTCCAAACTTTAGTCATAATTACTCGAATTTCTATTAAATCACACCACCTCTCGTAAAACTTAAACTTTCGTTTAGATTTTTTCATGGCCGGATTTGTATCAAGGAGGATAGGCGCATGGTCTGAACCATTTTCTGCGAGCCGAGACCGCGAGGCTGACGAAAAACAATCCACTCACCGTTTGCAAGTGCACAGTCAAGCCGCTTGATCTGATCCTGTCCTCGTCGCCTATTAGTCTATGTGAACCTTCTTCCAATCATATCCAAGTCCTTTAGTGTACCACCATCAATAAAATTCACAAATTCATAAATAGATAAAGCTGATTTTAAGCCCCTCCTTTTCATCCAAGTTCACTATAGCATTGAAACCACCTAGGGATGTCAATGGGGCGGAGCGGGGGCAGGGAATACCTCCCTACTCCCCGTCCCCGCCCCTGTTGCCCGCCATGGAGAATAATTGTCCCCATCCGCGTTTTCCGCGGGCCCCATTCCCCATCTCCCTATATTTAACATTCATATGGAAATTATAATAAAAATATCAAAAAAACTAAAAAATAAACTACAAAATATTATTACAAACACACAAA
This sequence comes from Arachis hypogaea, assembly GCF_003086295.3. Classification (NCBI taxonomy): domain Eukaryota; kingdom Viridiplantae; phylum Streptophyta; class Magnoliopsida; order Fabales; family Fabaceae; genus Arachis; species Arachis hypogaea. The sequence continues at coordinate 6,817,151 of NC_092048.1, forward strand.
CATATATTATCCAAGATTATAAGTCCAAAAATATAACATAGCAAATCATAGTCCATAAAATAAAATCTTGAACAATAGGGTTAGGATTTTTCAATGAGTGAAATTACTAAAAAAACTCTTATATTAGAAATAAAGTAAGAGTTATTAAGTAAGTTCAAAAATTCGGGAAATTATTGGGGATCCCCGCTCGGGTCCCCACACCTGTCTCGGAAGAATTTAGCTCCCCATCCCCATCTCATCCCCACGGAAAAAATTTTCCACCATTAAGGCCCATTCAGGACGGTCTCCGCGGAGATCGCGCCTCTTGAAAATTTTTTATACCCCTAACCACCCATAATAACAACATTTCTAAAAAAAAGTTGTATAAAATAGGAAAATTTTGTGTATTGAGTATAGCGAATTACATAAGCTATTTAGATGTACTCCAATTAGCTCCTAAAACTAGTTTAAAGTAGGATCAGTTATCTTGGCAACTATAAAAATTCTTTTTTCAGCAAGAATTTTAACTGCTGTGTCCTCTTTCCATTGTTAAAGCCAATTTACTAGTGCAAAACAGAAAACTAATTAGATTTGCTTAGTTTTAGAAAGAAAAACAAAGAAGTAAAAAGAAACGAACCATACCTCACATAGAGTGCTGAGTTCTTGACGCTTCAGTTTCAAAGCCATTTGCGTGGTGTGGTGCTCCAAAGCATCTTTTGTCGTGAATTTTACGTTTGGACATTCATGAGCATCAGACATTGGTTTTCAAAATCATGGGAGAATCAATCAGAAAATACGAGAGAGAATGTATTTCAAATGGCTTTGGAACGAGACAAGAATTCTATTTTAAAAAAAGAAAGTATGGGGAACTAATATTAACTGTGTACAATGAATTAAAAAAATGTAAAATTAAAATTAAAAATTAAATCATTAGTTATTTAATTTCAAAATTTGAAATTTGAAAATTAAGATTAGTATTTAAATCCATTACAGTTATTTCTAATCCACAAAACTCACGGTAATATCCAGTTCTCAGCTCGCGTCACTGAATTTTTTTGGCCGAGGCCGCCTTATCCTCTCACCGACACCGTCCTCATCTCCATTGGTCAGCCTGATGTGCCTCGACGCTCAGCCTAACGTCGCCTCTCTTCCAAGCCGGCTTCGCTTTTCCCATTTCTTCGAACCTCTTCTCATCGATGATTCTTCTTCTTCGGATCCAAGTATGGTTAGCTTCTTTCATGATTTGAGCCATATGCTTCACAACAGTGTCGTTTTTGTCGTGACTAGTCCTTCAAAATTATGTTTTACCACAATAATAGTTTTCTCTTTATTCAATTTATGATGATCATTTTACTAGGTATGCATATGGTTATTTTATTTTTACGTAGATGATTATTTTTATTGTATTGAGTTTAGTTATATATAATTAAAATATGTTAGATGTTCAATTCATTAGGTATGCGGATGATTATTTTTATCCTTAAGTGGATGATTATTTTTATTAAAGGTGAGTGGCGTGTGGCAAGCCAAGTAGCTATGATGAAATGGGATGATTATTGATGAAGGTGGGGTGGCCGCCGGTTGAAAAAGAAGAGAGTATTAGAGAATTTCAGATGGTTATTTTTTTGAAATAACTAATGAATTTTTTAAAAATTTGAAATTTAAAATTTGATATGAAATAACTGAATAAGAGTTTTTAAATTTATTATTTCGTGAGTAATTTTTATTTGTAACTCATATTGGACTAAATAAACAATCCATTGTATACATTGTACAAATGTCCCATTATCTTTCTAACGGAACTTTTAAAAAAATATTCTAACAGAACAATTTAAAAGAGTACGTACCCATCGTACTCCGCTCTATATATCACCTCTTAGTTATAAGAAGGTATACTTAATCTAATAAATATTAATCATAACATATAATAAAATAATTATAATTTACTTAGTTTATATTTAATCGATATATTGTGAAAAAATAAATACTATTACCTTTTTTAATTAAAGAATAAAAATGAAACACTAAAAAATTGTAATAATATTCAATAAATATATTCAATATTCTACTATTGCGTATTTAAAAGACTAAAAAATTTATTATTTAATAGACATACAATATTAGAATTTTTTTATCAATATCTATTATATATGTGTCACTTTGATTTCAATGTGTACATTTAATACTAAAAATAGTTAAAAATTAAAAAGAATATTAAAACGATCCTTTATCATTTGTTGAAAAGATAGAATACTTTTTATAATTTAAAAATTTTTAATTAATTCTCAACCATTTAAATAATTAACTTAGCAGTTTTTATTATTCTAAATGGATCCTTGATATATTAATAAATTACTATTTATATGGTCGTTTAAATCAGTTCTTTTAATGATCGAGAACTAATAAATTAAAAATAGTTAGAAATGAGAAAGAGTATTTACTTAAAAAATATATTTTTGAAAACAAAGGTCGATATGTGGCTAGCAATTGGTTTGAGAACTTGTCCATTTACTTTAATTTTATTCTTTATAATTTATATTTTCTTTTATTTTTCAATTAGTTTATTATTATCTCATCACTTTTCCCACCTCCTATTGATTTAGAAAAGGCAATAGCCCAGGCGAACAAATTAAAATATCTATAATTAAGCAACCAATAACCATTGATCAACTCCATGCAAGAGCACTTTAATTTTTTTTTCAAACATAATAGGTTATATTTCATTAATTATTAAAAAATAAAATATAAAAATGTCCAAAAGCAGGACAGCATAATAAAAGGTGGGGATTTCCCAAAAACACTACACTGAAGGTATTCATCCGACGGTGCGTAGTCAAAAAACGAAAAAAAATCTTAAAGAAGAAAGAATGATAAATCCAATTGCATGCAACTAAGAGCTTGCCTCATGGAGATGACGACCTAAACTGGGAGTTCTTTGGATTTCACGGAGCAACTTGACAGAGCTTGCTAGAATGGCAGACGGCATAGAAGTAGAACCTTCAAAAATCAACTGGTTGCGAGCTTTCCAGCAGTTCCAGCAAATGATGGCAAGCAATTGAGGATTACGGTCAGCATTCTTCAACGGGTTAAGTATCTCTGTTGATGCAGTCCACCATGTCCAAAAGTCGTTAGAACTTTGAGGGGGAAGACAGTCACGAAGATAACTCTGAGACCATACGTCTTTAATTCTAGAGCAATCGATCAAACAATGAGTGACTGTTTCGGTTGCTTCATGACAGCAGGGGCATATTGGTGATATAGATGGGATGCCGTGATGAATCTGAGCAAGCACCGGAAGTCGGCCATGGAGAGCTTTCCAGATAAATAGCTTAATTTTGTGAGGCAAGTTCAACTTCCATAGATCAATCCACGGCTTTTTCTGCTGCATATAATTAGAGCAAAGCTCCAGAGGCGGATGGTAAAATAAATAGCCAATTCTGTAACCTGAATCTGTATCATATTGCTTGGATTTGTTCAAATCCCATTGTAATTTGTCCCTACCTTGCTGAATTTTAACTGACAAAATCCTGTTTGCAACGTCTTGGGGAAATAATTCTTGAATGAGATTCTGATTCCAATTCCTATTTTCAGTAATTAGATCTTTAACTCTTAGAACCAACTCAGAAATAGCCTGTCTATTTGGCATGTCAGAAATCAATAAAGGATATGGAGGAGGCAGCCAAGGATCCTCAAAGGTTCGGATATTCTCACCAGTACTCACAGCCCAATTAAGTCCTTTTTCAACAATCTTTCGACCTTCCAGTATGCTCCTCCATCCCCAAGAAGGTAAGACTCCAATTTCTGCCGTTATAGCATTACCATTGCTAAAGTATTTACCTCTTAGTATTTTGGATAATAAGGAAGTAGGCTGTGTTACAAGTCGCTAAAACTGTTTGCCTAAAAGCGCCAGATTTTGGATTCTGAGATCTTTAAATCAAAGGCCTCCTTCTATTTGTTTTAATTTGTTTGAGGTTAAAAAAAAAAGTTATATGGTCAAGTTTTTATTCTAACATGCCAAAGGAAATACAATTATGCATAGTTAGATGTACCCTTTTTTCCAAGCTTATATTAATTGTGCAATAATAATAATAATAATAATAATAATAATAATAATAATAATAATAATAATAATAATAATAATAATAAATCTGTTAGTCATAACTCGGTTTAAAAGGAACCTATGAACTTGGAATCCAACAAAATTAAATAACCACCTGCCAATTTAAATCAGTACAAATTTTTTTTGGTAAATCTCTCTAAACAAACCCAAACGAGTCATTAAGATGCAGTTATCGGATAATTAGCTAAAGTCGTTTAAACAGTTTCGGAAATGCCAATAATAATCAATAAAAACAACAATTTTATAAATATAATAAGATCTAATAAAAAGATGTACGTCATTTACTTTGAATATTATTTTTACTATTTTACTTATTTTTTAATTTGAGTATTAGAGTGTCTTTGTAAATATTTATCAGTGTTGTTCTTAAAAGAGTCGATGCATAATTCATTCACTCCAAAAAAAAAAAAAAAGAGTTGAAGCGTTAAGCAAGATATGTAGGAACAATAATAATAATAATCTCCTCGCTAGCTAGAACCACATGAAAGAATTAGACCAATAATATTGATAAGTTGGATATATGAAGGGAATCAAATACATATTTAAGGTTTATCTCCATACTAAAGTTATTGAGATCGGAAAAAGTAAAATAAAATAAAACTCAAAGCTTCCTCGAGTAAGACAATATAATGTGTTTCCAATTTATAATTTATAATCTAGCAATAGAAGACAACGATTTTCATTATAAAAATGCTGTGTATTGGTGCACGTGGAATCATCATATCAGTCAAATTATTTATTAAATTTATAAACATTAAATTATATATTTTTTATATGTAAAATTTCTATAAATATAAATACAAATTATTGTTAACTAAATATTGAATAAAAATAATTTATAAATATAGATATAAATTATTTATTGTTGGTAATGTAACATTGTTCAAATAATATTATTTATTAAATCCGTAAGTATCAAGCCGCAACAATATAAAGTACAATTTTACGTACCAAAGCACTCAATGCTTTAATGTACAAAGAGGGCACTATGATTTCATTTTTATTCAATTAAAACTAAGGGAATTGATTAATTAATTAAGCAGAGGGTTTCATCTCAGATTTGATGGCACCAACAAGCTGATCATAAGCTTCACTCCATGCTTCCTTCATGGCTGGTGACCACATTTCAGGCACTGCTTCTTTTATTGTTTCCAACAGTGCAAACTTTGTCACCTTTTCAAACATAAAATGCACATAACAGAGTCTTAGTAAATATGAGATGAGCAATGATGTTATTACATTCAAAGTTATGTTATTTACCTCATAATGTGCATCTACAACACCAACCCTGAAATGGGTAGCACCCATTTTTTTCAAGTTTGATTCTCTCACGGTCACTTTTCCAGCCTTTCGAAGTTGAACTGCTGATTCACATGTCTGCAATAACACAAAACATTAGAAAATGTAGTGACCTATTGGACATTATTTGTTCTTGGATTCAAATGGTGACAAAAGTCAAAGCAGGGAGCTTGCAAATTGAACTTATTACCATAACAAATACAGTCACGGCATGTGTCTTGAGCTTGGGATTCTGCTCCAAAGGAACTTTTGAGTCTTTCAAGAATGAAAACAGTTTCTGAGCTGATGGAGCAATCTCAAATATCCTACAAAAAGTTTGGTCAATTTATTAAATTCATTAATAAATTTAACTTTAATGCATTGTCAAGTGTTTTTCTCTAATCACGTAAAAATACTACTTTTTATATTAACTATGTAAATAATCATGAAAAGAGTAAATATGATTAAATAACTGTATATCAAAATTAAACTCTTGGTTAATTCTGATAGTTGATTAATACATGTTGTAAATAATAAGAATTTGAAGAGGCTAAAGGAGTTATCAAATGGCTTACTTAAGGAAAAACTTGAAACCAAGTTCAGCAGAATTCTTCTTCATAACATTCCATGACTTGACCACAAGAGCTTCTTGCTCTTCAGTGAATGCTCTTGCCTCCAGGGTGCTCATGATTCTCTAGTAGTTAAGAGTTTTGTGATAGGTTATGGAAGTGATTGAGGGGAACCTTTGATGTTGAAGCTTGTTGGTTTGGTAAAGTTTATATATAGTGTAACTTGGAGAAGAAGTTGGCTCTTCATTGCAATGGAGAGCCATTCCAGTATAGTTGGGTTAGTTGGCATGCTTTGTTTGTCAGATATGATTGTTTCAGTTAATTTTTTTTGTTGCTCTTATCTGATAAAGAAAAGTACTAAAGTAGCATTACTAGGGGCACAGAAAACTAGGTGCTGTAGTTGACTAGTTGTTAGTGTATGCAGCCCCAACTTACAAGAGAAACTAGACATTGTTTTGAACCATTGTATTGTGCCCATTTGCAATCAAAACTTTGGAAATTTGTACTTCTCTTCTTGCGTAAGCAATGACCCATGAAACTGGTCAAATTTGATTTCATGTTAGTTGTTTTTTATTGAATTGTCAATTAAAATATATGATTTCATGTGACAAGTTGACCTAGTCTTATAAGGCTTAAATTTTACTGATGATTAAGGTGAGTGAGTCAGTATTTATTTTTACTGAGACATGAAAACCAATATCAATCATTTGCATACAAAAAGGTTAATATCATCTTTTACAAACGACAAAATGTGATGTGATTATAGATGAGATATATACATAATTTTATTTCAAAAAATTCACTCCAAATGCAAATAAAGCTAAGGAGGCAGAAAGAACAAAAGTTAGAGTGAAGGGGTGTCCCAGCAAAGCAGGAAAAGAGAGTAGAAAACACATGACAGCTGTAGAGGATCAATGAGGTTGGTACTTGGTAGATATTACCTTATAAGCCACTTGAGCCACTAAAAGCTGATTATGCCCCTCAATGTTATTGCCTAACCCAATCCCAGAATGAACATCTTTGATGAACTAATTTATGCTAGCATTTCAGAAATGCAACTTCTGTGTCCACAACATTCTTCAATTAAGTCCCTAACTCAGTCATAACTTTTAATATAAAGGGGACCAAGAGTCATCTCTCACAAGTCAAACTAAGATGGAAGACAGAACTATCTCAATTCTAACCAGCTGTGATCACTTAGGAATTTGTGTTCTATCGGTTTTGTCAATTGTAAGCAAAATGTGTCATGTATGCACATCACTAATGATGAGCTCAACACCATCAAACAATTGAGATAAACAAAAATTTCTCACAACCAAAAGAAAAGAAAGAAAGAAAGAGCTAACTTTGATTAACTTCATTTACCTAAATTCAACTACCATAAACCATGACATCACTAGCCAACTTTGATTAACTTCATAATTTTTTTTTTTATTTTGATAAAGTTGCATATCCACAAGAAACAGAAACAAAAGACAGAGGGTGTTGGGTTGGGGGGAAGTGATGTGGTTAACCACATCCATAGTTTATATCAGGTGTTGAAGCAACAACCGAAAATGGAATTTCGACTCTCTCTTTCACAAGACATCGAGCTTCCCCATTTTCCATCACCAAAATTCTACCAGGCGGACACTGAGTAATTGATCTATGCTTCACATTCTGGGCAGCAGATCTTTCATTCTCATTTTCTGTTCTTTGACGCCAGCCTTGTACATTGAATCGGACACCTAACTTCCCCAGATTAGGCCCAAAGCCAGACACACTTAATATTGATACCACTCCAGCAACTGTAAGCATTGTTTTGGCTGCAGAAGTTATGAAATATCCCAACCCTTTTCTTAAACTTTTATCTTCATTTGCAGCATGATTTTGCTCCTTATCATCTAGGCTGTTTTTTGCCTCAATCATTGGATCGAGTGTGATTAACCCATTGCGACCGGACTTATTCACAGAAGGGATTTGCGACAGATACTCCTTGTCCAGAGACATGGAATATGGGGGGCGGCTTGGATACGGAGGGAGTAGCAGATCATTATTGGTTTCGACAGTTTCACTAGCAAAAGTGGAAGCTTCGTGTATCACATCCAATTCCTTACCCTTGTACTCCTTCAGCTTATCGATTAACACCTTACGACTGCTCTCAATCTCAGCCAACGCAATTTCTCTTTGATATCGCTGTTGTTGTTGTAGAACCTGGAAATTGAACACAAAAATTAAGATTCCCAAACATTTTATCAACCATACATAGAACATTTTCCCAGAGAAGACAACCAACAAAATCTTACATAAACATAACCACCAAGACTACAGCAATATATAACCACCAAGACTAAAGCAATATCAAGATTACAAGTCAAACATACCAATAAGCTTCAACAATAATCTCCATAGCACCTTATGAAAAAACTTGCAAACTAGAGTGTACACCTAGAATAATAAACTTGAATCTTGAAACTCAATTTCTAAACTCGATTAGGGTACCTAAACTGGTAAACTTGTATAACTGGTATAGCTAGCTTTATTCTTACAAACTGTAGCTAGCAGCATTGTAACAAATTCAAAATCTCAAACTTCCTCAGACAATTAAAAAGAATAACAAAAAAAGAAACTTTATCCAAAGAAAGAAACAAAGATAACCCATGTTTCTAATAAATGAACCATGACTCCCTTACAACTAGTAACCACAACTGAAAAATCCCCAAATCAGAAACCCTATTGAAAAATATTCGATTTTTAACAGAAGAGTTTTGTGAGGTAACCTGCAAGGAAGCAAGCTGGGTCTCCAAGGCTTCGAGGGCATCGCAAATTTTGAGGAGCATATCAGTAGCTTCGTCATCATCGTCGTCGGCGGCGGAAGGTGACGGGCCATTGAGAGTGAGAGGCGCGTGGTTAGATGTGGTGGCGGTGGCGGTGTGGATGCAATTGCTAATCTTCAATCTGAGTTCTGTAGCTCTGGCCAACACTAACCCTATTCCCTCTTCTTCCATTTCTATTTTCTCTCTCTCTTTCTTTGTGTTGTGGCTGTGACAGTGTGACCTAAGTTTCAATCAAAGGGGAGAAAAAAGAAAAGCGCCAAAAATACTCTCTTTCCTCTGTTCTTGTGTCGCTGTCTGAGGGGCAAGATTGTGAATTGTGAAGCTCACTCTTCACTCACCCAATTTGCCTTAGCTTCATACCAGTCATACAATTCGGAAACAGAATCCAACTTTTCCCTTTTCTCAAAATTCTCCCAAAGACAAAATATTAATTCCAATATCTTTCTTTTTTACCAAGAAGTAATATTTATGAAAGTAATTGTTGAATTTTTGCCCCAAAAAATTAGCTTTACAGTAAATAATATTTGTAGGCATTGGAAAGATTCATGGTAAAATTTAAGTATTTCCATTAATAAATAACAACAATAATAATTATTAATACAAGGAATAGTGCATTAAATGATGATATATGAAGGTTAGAAGGATGTGTAAAGCTTATGGTGAAATTTTATTAAGGAAAAGTTAGTCATAAGCAAAAACCAAAGGTGTGAAATTCCAATGCAGATTGTTGGGCAATGAGGCATTTGAGAGTGAGAGATGCTCTGGTGTACCATGATCATGTCCTTGCTATAAAATCTGGTCTGGACTCAAGCATTTTTACTTGTAATCAACTCATTCACAGCTACTCGAACCATGGCTTTGTTCAAGAGGCACACAAAGTGTTCGATGGAATGCATCAACGAAATGAATTCTCTTGGAATGCCATTATTATGGCCTACATAAAAGCACACAATTTGACTCGAGCACGATCACTTTTCGACTCTGCCTCCCACAAGGACTTGGTTGCTTACAATTCCATGTTGTCGGCTTATGTCGGCGCTGATGGTTATGAAACCGAGGCACTTGATTTCTTTGCTGCAATGCAATCTGCGCGCGTCACGGTTGGGATTGATGAGATCACTTTGACAACCATGCTTAACTTGACTGCCAAGCTAGGCATGGCGTACCATGGGAAGCAAATACATTCATACATGGTGAAAACTGCAAATGATTCAAGCAAGTTTGCAACAAGCTCTCTTATTGACATGTACTCTAAATGTGGTTCTTTTCACGAAGCATGCAACGTGTTTACTGGTTGTGATGGGATGGTGGATTTGGTTTCAAAGAATGCAATGATTGCAGCTTGTTGTAGGGAACGAGAGATGGACATGGCTTTGAATCTGTTTTGGAAAAATCATGAATTAAATAACATTGTATCCTGGAATACATTGCTTGTAGGACATGCCCAGAATGGCTATATGGAGAAGGCACTTGCCTTGTTTGCCGAGATGATTGAAAATGGTATCGGCTGCGATGAACACACTTTGGCTAGTGTTTTGAGTACCTGCTCTGGTTTAAAGTGCTTGAAATTAGGCAAGTGTGTTCATGCTTGGGTGTTGAGAAATGGTTGCATTTCAAATCAATTTATTAGCAGTGGCATTGTTGATCTCTACTGTAGGTGTGGGAATATTAGATATGCGGAGTTAGTCTATGCAGGAATCGGGATTGAGAATCCATTTGCAGTTGCTTCATTGATTACATGCTACTCATCTCAAGGTAACATGATAGAAGCTCAAAGGCTCTTCAATTCACTTACAGAAAGAAATTATGTTGCCTGGACAGCTTTATTTTCAGGTTATGTCAAATCACAACAATGTGAGGCAGTCTTCAAACTCTTCAGAGAGTATATATCTACAAAAGCTCTAGTTCCTCAAGCGATGATCATTATTCGTGTGCTTGGCGCATGTACAATGCAAGCAGCCCTTAGTTTGGGAAGGCAGATTCATGCTTACATCTTGAGAATGAGATTCCTTATGGATGAGAAATTGCTGGGTGCTTTGGTTGATATGTACTCAAAATGTGGGAATATTATGCATGCTGAGAAAATCTTTAGACTAGTTAACAATAGCAACAGAGATGCAATCTTGTATAATATTATGATAGCTGGTTATGCTCACCATGGGCTTGAAAATGAAGCTATTCAGCTTTTTGAGGAGATGTCGAAGAAAAGTGTCAAGCCTGATGCAATTACTTTTGTTGCACTCCTTTCGGCTTGTCGGCATCGTGGATTAGTAGAACTAGGAGAAAAGATTTTCATTTCCATGGAAGAAGAGTACAATGTAGTGCCTGATAATTACCACTATGCATGTATTGTTGATATGTATGGAAGGGCTAATCAACTAGAAAAGGCAGTCGAATTTATCAGGAAGATCCCTATACCGATAGATGCTACAATCTGGGGTGCATTTCTTAATGTTTGTCAAATCAGCAACAATACAGACCTTGTCAAACAGGCAGAAGAGAAACTGTTAAAGATTGATGTCGATAATGGGTCTCGGTATGTGCAATTGGCCAATCTTTATGCTGCCAAAGGGAAATGGGATGAGAAGGGAAGAATAAGAGAGAAAATGAGAGAAAAAGAGGCTAAGAAGGTTGCTGGTTGCAGTTGGATATATGTGGCAGATGGTATTCATGTATTCACTTCTGGTGATGCATCTCATACAAAAGGAGATGCAACATATGCAACTTGATTGTGCTTGAATGTAAATTTGTATTTGCCATTCACAGAACTAGTAGCTAAAATATTATTTTGGAAGTCTATTTTCCAACAGAAGATTTGTCAAACTCGGTGATATTGTAGAGGATATAATTTTCCATTTTGTGATCATATGATCACATTTCAATGCGGCATGGTTGGAGAAACCATTGCATAAATGAATTTATTATATAGTCTTTACACGTATATGCATCTCAATTCATTGCCAATATCATCTTTACTGCATATTGTCCAAGGTATTTTAAGAAAAATCATTTTATTCTGTCACAGGAAATCTTTGCAACTATGTAAACAGCAACATAGAATCATATGTTAGCAAAATGATTTAAAGTTTGACCGTCAAAGGAGCATGCAAACTTTTATGGAGACAGATATGTCAGAGTTTATTACTTTTGGATTGGAGCTTTTGTACACTTAGCTTTTGTCAAGGCAATTATTCATGACAAAAAGGTGGTGACCAACAGCTCATGTTTGATTACTTAAGGATCATGAAGATGGATTAATGCTTAGTGCTTATGAAATTTTGTGATTTTGTTATTTGTATCATAGTAAGATCATAGAAATTTTAGGAGTAAATGAAATTATTTTTCAACAATTCTCCATACCTTCTTATGCTACTTGACCCAAAAGCTACAAAAAATTGCATTAGTATTTCTGGATGGCAATACAGATTTCTACTGAGTAGACATTCAAAAAAACAAAAAAAAAAAAACTGAATTTGCGATTGATCCTGCAGCCATAGCAGATGTTGAGGCAAAGAATATACATCCATAGATTTGGAGAAAAAAAAGGGTCAATTCAACAATAGAGATATTCTTCAACAGTATAGTAGTCCAGGCTTCCATAGTTTTCAGATTGTAGCTTGCTATCCAATGTAAGATCATTCTCTGCTACAATCCCTTCCCTTGAAGTGTTGCCATTTAACTCAATATCCTCATAGACACAAAGGCAAATTATTATTCACCAATTATGCAGAGAGGCAGACACATTTTCTTCTTGCACATTGCACCTGTGAGATTACTAACCTAGTTCCTTTGACAATAGATAATGGAAAGTGAAGTTATGAGGGGCTAATTCAATGCCTTTCCAGCTTGTTTTAGACTGAAACTCCCTAATGCATTTCCTCTGAGAATCAGGTAAATAAGGCTTAACCATCTCCATCAAATCAAATGCTCCCAGACCTGAACTCTTTGCAAAAGACTCGACTATTTTCGGGACTACTATTTTCTGTTCCTTGGTTATGCTAGTAGTGGACAGAATGTATTCTTCTTTTGCAGATTCTAGCTCCTCAAGGACTCTCTTTGGTGTGTACACATGTAGCTGCGAAAATAACAGCCAAGCCCAGATGAGATTCTAAGATGTCTTGTAGCTACATAAATGCAAGAATATGTTTTAAAATATACCCATGACAATGGTACTAATTATGTTTTCTTGAGTTATCATGTGAAGTGGGAAATAAGACCAAACATCAAGGTTTATGTTTATACTAGTTAAACAACTGCAACTAATACAGAAAGATCAGAGGTATACCGCAGGATCAGAATGGCTTCCCGAGCAAAGCGCAAATATTAACAAAGGTTCTGGACGACGTATGGCGTATCCTTTTCTTGCATCTCTAACCTTGGATTTTGTCTTTGATGGAAACCACAGCCGCAGCCACTGTTTAAAGAAAAAATAAAGTTAATTTCTGTGATAAGGTAACAAGAACAGGTCTCTACTCTCTACAAAAACTAGTTTTCTTGCTACATGAAATAAGAATACACATTCTAAGTACAAGTTTCCAGAATTTTAGATTTACTTGTCCTGGACGAGGCAATCTGCACCCTAAAATGAAGTCTTGTATCTGGTCTAAGCTTATAGTATAACCCCCAATGTTATATGCAGCCTGAAATATTCACTAGCTTATGTTAGTGAGCATGAAAACTGAGTCAAATCCTTGCAGTGTTATGAGTGAACATCATACCTTAAGTACTGTAGACATTCTTTTAACATTATTGGCTGAAACTCCATATACTAATAAGGCCTGTGGAGAACAATGAAACATAGGGTAAGATTTGGTTTAAGGGCTCAATACCATGCACTAATTAAAGCAGATTACATATGTAGAAATTTTACATGCATTGCTAATGCATTGTGCACATTAATCCAAAAGGCTAGCTTCTCTTCATGCCTCATGTTTCTAGGATTAACTTCGTCCAATCGAGAAACAAGTGACCTGCAAGAGATTATAATGTCAGGTTTTTTACGTTTATACTAGTTTTGCTTCTTCAGCTTTCATGGTGAAGCTTTTAAGTTTTAATGCATTGTTTCTGGGTGAAAACATGAATTTGAATTAAAGGATAAGCACTATAAGAGGGCTCACCTGAATCTCCGTAGCATGTATTCAATCTCTTTTAGTTTCTGATCATCTGTACATAGTTGCTGAATCCTTACCATTGAGCAGTAAGGTTCACTAAATTCTTTTGATCCTTTGACATGGAAAGGGTTAGTGGAGTTCAAATTGAAGGATGAACGCTTCTTCCACTGCGATCCCAACTTACTACTCTGGCTCTCTGAAGAAAGTTCATAACCAGATGATGAGAATGAAATGGAGGATGAAACATTTTTAAGACCAAGAGAAGGTGGCTCTGAAAGTTCACAATATATGGCGGATATGCACTTAATCATCTCTTCAGAAAGCCAATTCGGCGTCTCTGGAACATTATCAACATAGAAATTCCCAAGATGCTCTCCCAGGCTGGTTGAACTGGATTTAGCACACTGAGCTTGCTGTCGAAACAAAATGTTGAAGGCACATATTATAAACAGTTGCATATGAAAATACAACTACTACTATACTTTTATTTATCAAACTTACTTCTAGCATGGATAATGGCAGAGAATGGTAGTTGTCTAGAGTTTTGCTCTTAATGTGCTCAGGAGAAGCTTCAACTAAGCATACTGATCGCTGAGATAGTTCTGAGTGACATCGATGAACGCTAGAGCCTAAAACGGTATCAGGTACCAGCTGGTTGTAATATTCCTTGACCTCACAGTTAGTTGAATTATTATTACTGGGTGAAATGTTACTATATTGCATAACTGTAGTTTCCTTTTCTAAGGTAGCACCTTCAACAGTTCCTCTTTCAATGTCAGAAGCTGTTTCCAATCTTCTTTCCTTGGTTGATAGAGTTGTAATTTGTTGATCAAATCTTCTCCTATACAAAGATAGCAAGTGTTGTTCCAAATACACAACTTCTAATTCCAATATTCCAATCTCCTTAATCAGTTCTTTGGCAGCCTATAAGATAAATACAATTCATAGTCAGAAACAAGACCAAACAAATTTCAATACATTTAGAGTTAAAAAAAAAAGAAAAAGAAATCTACCTTAGGTATTGAATTTTCTAATGTAGCATCCTGTGAATAAGGTAGGTAACATGCTTTCTCTAATGCACGCCTTATCACAAATTGTTGCTGTAATCGTTTTTGAAGCTGCAGAATCTTCAGAAATACACAAAAAGCTAATGAATATATACATAAAGAAAGACACATCATTCTTTGACTCAAATCTAAGTCAATAATATTTTTACCTCTTGAGTCAAAGAACTTTGAAGATCCATATTATGGTATTGCCTCTTCTTGGATTCAATGCTTTGCTTGAGTTCTCCCAGTTCCTTTTCATGATAAAAAAGAAAGAAAACTTCCATAACTGAAAGTCATTATTCTAAGATGCTCATAAAGATTTGAAGAGACAAAAAGAGAGATACCATTTTAGGGTGATAAGAAGGTTGAATGATGTTCTCTACTTGTTCTTCTTCCATGGCTCTAATTTTCATTGGCTCACTGCCACATGGTATCAAAAAGTCAACAAGAGCAAGTTTAGACAAAGAAACATTATTAAAATTAACACTGCTGAAATCTCTGCAGAAGTTCAAACAAGTTGTTCATTGGGCCAGGTTTGGCATGCAGATAAAAACAATAATAGAACCTTCATTTCTAAAACTAACTGCTGATTATATTATATATATGTCCTAAGCCACATGACATCCAATATAAGAAACTATATACTGTCAGATTAATTTAGCATCATGTTCCTAAGAAACAAAAAGATTCTATAATTTAATTGATATCATTTTGGTTTTTTACATTATTTCTCGACTGACTGAAGACTAATTTATTCCAGATAATTTATTATTAGTCATTTATTTATACAGACAATTGAAATCCAACCAGCTTTTAAGTTATAACTTAAGAAGATATAAAAGATAAAATATCATTTTAGCCCCTTAACTTTTTTTTATTTCCAAAATATCCCTAATTTTTGGACGAATTTAAATTAAATAAAAAGAGAAAATGAAATGCACCGTTGGATTTGGCACCTTCACTGAACCTCTAAACCCTAACTCATCTTTCCGTTTTGCAAATCCCTCTTTCTCAATTTCGTGAAAGAAACCCTAACAATCCCAATTTCCATGGCAAGGTTCACATCCTTCTCATGGAGACCCTCAATCACAATCCCAATCCCAGTAGCAGGCCCTCTCTTTCGTCGCCGCAAGCAATTTTTGTCTGTCAAACCTCAATTTCTTCACTCTCCGAAACCACAACGACTCCTGGTATTTGCAGCGAACAACGAGAAGAAGGAAGAGGAGAATAACGAAGCCGTGAGGGAAGTGGAAGACAAAGAAGAACAGAAACCCAGTGGTTCCAATGGAGAAGAAGAAGATGATAAGAAGAATTTCAGCAAAGAAAGAAGAACAATTTTCAGTTTGAGTTGGAATTCCCTTTTTGACCCTGACCCAGACAACGTGCTTGCGCTTGGGTTGACCGGGATTCTGACATGGGCGAGTGTTCAAGTTCTCTGGCAACTGTTGTTCATCTCCTTCGCCATTCTTGTCGCTGCAATCAAGTACTCTTTCATTGCTGCTCTTCTTCTCTTCATTCTCATCACTCTTCTCTAAATTTACCTGCTTTAATTTGTTCTTTGATCCTATCATGTTCATATGCTACAGAGAATTAATTAATTGTGTATAGTTAATATTGATCTTGTTGTTAATGAAGAGTAGATTAATTGATCATTTCTACCATTGATATTTTACTAGGTAGGGTAGAGTAAGGTGAAATTTTTGTCTTTTAATTCTGTAATTATTATTTTTGTTTGGTAAATTCCTCCAATAATTGACCTTTTTTAACGAAACGATCATGTTAAAATTTGTTGTAATGCTAAGGACGATTTTGATTTTCAACACACAATTTTAAGGACTAGAACAGTACCAATGAGACATTGTTTGTTTCAGAAATTAATGTGCTGGAAGACAGAAAATATGTGTCATTAGAGTAAAGGATACAACTTACTGAAAAAAGAAAGAACAGGAAAATCTTCAATGTTAATTTTCTATTTAAAAAAAAAAACAGTTAAAAATGAAAAATAATAACCTGATGGAGCGCTTGTGAGTGGAAACTGAAACGGTTGTTGTTGTTGTTGTGGTGTTCATGAAGCTGAATTGCTTGAAACCAGAATGGTGCCACTTTATGTTGTGATGCATGTTTTTGGTGTCAGAATTTGGCATAAAAACCAATCAATGAATGCACCAAAACAACATTAAATGCTGCAGATACAAGGGACCAGATATTGACAAAGTATCATAACAGTGACAATGTAACATTGTCAAAATGGAAGATACCTCCAAACAACATTAATTCAAAGCATAGCTTTTGCTTACAACCAGCAGAGTCATGGAATGAGACTTCTCACAAGACTACTTCTTGAAAAGCTGAAACCAACTTTGGTGCTTATAAAATACCATATGGGATCTTAATTATTTATATGTCAAACACAGAAATTCACTTGTCCCTTAATAAGCAAATGGTGTCTTCAACCATAATTCTTAGAGGAAGACATTACAGGGGTATATTTGTGATGTCTGCTTTATCAATCTATGAATATATATATGAAGTTCATAATATATAAGGCCACCACTCACATGAAGACAATTTTACGTGAAAATCGTTAAATGATTCAACATATTTGACTAAAACTGTTATCTTGTAAAGATATATAATATACAAGATAACTTTACATGAATAGTTACTAGTATATAAATAACATATAGTATTATTATTATTTTCTTTGGTATTTTGACTAGTGACATAATGCTAACCCACCCCTTTTGAAGACTTTTTTTTTTGTCAAAGTTATGCCTTTTTCATTCCAATTAAAAGAAAACATTGGGATTACAAAAGAAAGAAATGACAAGAAACAAGAAGGCTAATAAACTGAGATTGAGATACATTCATGGCTTAGATTAGATTGTGCTATCAACAACAATCATGGAAATATATCACATGCATGTTTTAAAAGGGATATACCTACTTTATTTGAAGCTTTTATGCTGGTTACTAGCTTTTTTATTAAAAGAAGCAAATCAGTAGTTTTTGGATTTCTTTTTATCTTTTGTTACAATGTTTTTGAAAGAAGAGAGAGCATTGACCATTTGATTAGTAGAAAGCGACAAAAAAGAGTGTGGTGACTAATATGATAGTTTCTTGTTGGAGAATGCAATTACATAATCATGGAATCCCACTCGTGCAACTTGGTTTCTTCTCTTTTTATTGCCATTCAAGGATCAAACTCCCATGTAATGCCACTTCACAACTCATCATTTGCTCCATCCCTTAGATTATGCTTAATTATGGTAGAGGATCGATTTAGTAAAGTTTTTATTTAAATTTTTAAAAGTATAAATATTTTATTTTGTATTTGTATTTTTTAGCTTTGACAAATTAGAAGTGTTTTTTACTTTTTTTTTAAAAACATTTATGAAGATATTTTTCAAACTTAATTTGTCTTTTAAAGTTAAAAAATGGGTTAAGTACGATTTTGGTCTCTAACGTATAGGTCGAAAATTTATTTCGTCGTCGACCTTTTTTTGCTATAAAATGGTCCTGAAAGTTTCAATTTGTTTTAAAATCGTTCTTTTTATCAAATTTTTAATTTTTATTCCAAAAATATCCCTAACTACAAAAAAAACGTTGAATAAGGGGGAAACGGGGAAGGGGGAAGGGATTCGCGCGGGGGACGGGGGGTGGGGGTGGGGGTGGGGAGTTGGTTCAGGGAAGAAGAGGGGGGAAGGGGGAAGGCCGTTGCTCCAATTTGCCACTGCTGCTCATCGTCATTTGGTGGCTGGATCTCGTCGCTGCTCCTCTGGGCTCGGCGGAGGTGCTTGATGGCGGTGAATTCTGGTTCGAGACAAGAACAGGGGAAGGCTCTGGTGGTGAGTCGAGGGAGGAGAAGAGGTCGCGCTGTGATGGTGGCACTAGGGTAGCGCGAAGAGAGAAGAAGAAAAGGGTTGTGGCGCTGTGATGGCGGATCGGCACTGTGATGGCTGTGATGGCGGTTTCGGGTGGCTCGTCGGCTTCTGCTTCTGCTTCCATTCTTCTTCTGCTTCTGTTTCATTCTACTTTTGCTTCTATTATGTTGTTGATTTTTTATTATTGTTGCTTCTGCTTCTGATTGATTATATTGTTTCATTATTATTGTTGTTGTTCTGCTCCTGCTTTTGTTTCTGTTCTTGCTCCTGCTTCTGCTTGATTTTATTGTTGATTCATTGTTGTTGTTGTTGTTGTCCTGCTCCTGTTTCTACTTAATTACATTGTTGATTCATTGTTGTTGTTGTTTCTAGTTCTGTTTCTGCTTCTGCTTGTGTTTGTGCTTGTGCTTCTGTTTCTGTTTGTGCTTGATTTTGGAGAAAAAGGAGAAAGGGCATTTTGGTCAATTTTAAAACTAAGTTAAACTTTTGGGACCATTTTGTAGCAAAAAAATGTCGGAAACAAAATAAAATTTTGGACTCTACGTTAGGAACCAAAATCATACTTAACTATTAAAAAATCTAATAAAATCTTATGTATTGATGAACACTAAAGTATAATAAGAAACTTAATAATAATAGTTAGAACTTGGCAAGTTTTAATTTGACTTTATATTAAAGTATAATAAGACTCTTGATTGTTAATTATTTATATAAAAACAAAGTTTACCTACTAATTAGACTACTAGAACCTTTATCCTCCTACTACAATGGGAGATGAAACCGTTGGCTTAATAACTTTACCACCTACTCTTAACCGGTTCGCATGGAAAGCTCACTACTCAGGCCAGTAAGGTAAGGCAGCAATAATTATTATTAGTTACTAATTTTGGCTAAAGACTTAAAATGATAAATAAACAAACTGCTCCTCTAGGTAGACAATAAAAAATTTGAATAATGTGTCGGTCCAATAAAATTTAAAAAATAAATAAAATATTCTACTCAAATTACCCAATTAAAAAAATTCTATTTAGTAATTCAAAAAATGTAACCATCCATTATATTCTAATTTATCAAAGCACCAATTTTTCTCCCAAATCCTCTACCGTCTTCGTCGTCGCTTGGTCGCCAACCAGCCCATTGTCACCGTCGAGATCTTTCTCACCGTTGCTGGTTCGTCAACAAGGACCCTCATCGACACTTAAGGATAACCATCCACTTAAAGATAAAAATAATCATCTGCATACTTAGTGAATTGAACATTTAACATATTTTAATTGTGTTTAACTAAACCCATTCCAATCAAATAACCATCCATATAAGAATTAAAATAACCATCCGCATACCTACTAAAATGACAATATAACCATAATATGAAACTAACCATCTACATCTAAAAATAGAACTTCCACCACTTATCTTGTTGGATTGTTGACCATCCACAATGCATAAATTGATAAAGTTGCCACCTAAAAAGGAGGAATTGCCACTCCTTAATAAGGATGGGGATTAGAAACTCCATCACTAATAGCGGATTCCATCAACAATTACGAGAGGGGAAGGCACGCGTTGCTATTCGTGGCTATGTCTGAAGCGACTGCGGATGGACAACAGTGCGGGTAAGGTTGCGCCAATCTGGGCGTGTGAGTGCGGTGGCGTCGGCACGGGTTGCGGAGGAGGAGGGGCTGCGGAACAGGGTGAGTCTACAGCGTCGTGCACAGGCAACAGTGTTGGGATCGTGTCTGAACGGCGTTACAGGAAAACAACGTCGTTGTGTTCCGTCGGAGATGTGCCTTCGGCATCGATGACGAGTATTGGGCGTGCACCGGAATTCAACGACGGCAAGTTTTGGGGGAGGGGTCGACAATAAGAGATTACGGTGAAATTGGAAGTAACTGTCAATAGTTTGAATGTGCTTAATTGCTAATCTTAATTTTTCAAAATTTGAATTCTAAAATTAAATAATTAATTAAGATTCTGATTTTTAATTCCTGCTACACATACAAGCCTTTTTGGCTTACAAGCTATACAAGTTGGTCCAAGTCCAAGAAAAAACACGCGCACCACTCCTTCAAAATCGAGCGTCCAACGCGTTCCTTAATCACTCTTCCACAACACGTTCGTTATGTCGCACTCTTCCTCTTCTTCCTCAATCAAAACGCAAACCGTCAAGATATCGAAACAAACTACGATTCTGCAGAAACGTTCTAACTCGTCACAAAGAGTAGAAGAAATCAAGAAGAAAAGATACAAATCTCCATAAAAAATCACCAGAAAAAACGAAGAAACATTATTCAAGGTACTGTTTTACTGCTATTCTAGGTTTTTTTTCTAGATTGTCTTTGCCATGTGCCTCATCCTTAACCAGCAAAACATTAAAAGCTATCTCCCCCATATTTTGGGTGTTGGGTGTATTTCTTAAATTCTTTGGGTGTATTTCTATAATCCTTTGGGTGTATTTCTGTAACCGTTTGGGTGTATTTCTGAAGTTCCATTATCTTCAAAACAATTTCAAAGCTTGATTTCAGAAACCATGAAAATCGAAAAAAACACGAAGCAAGAAGGAGATCCAACAAATTTGGCAAGAAATTCGAAAAAAGAAACGAAATCTTTTGAAAAATGGAAGTTATATATTTGTGCGTTAATTGATTTGAATTGATTTAAAAGTCTATTAAAGAGGCACGTAAAGCAGCGGGTTTAGTGAGTTTTATTCTCTTCAAACTTAAAAACTTGTAAGCGCAAAACACTTGTATGTAGAGATTAATCCTTAAATTTATTGTTCACTATTCTCATTGTCATCCTATACCTTTCTATAAACGAAAGAGTAATGTTCTCAAATTATTAAATTGCGCATAAAGTGTTCTTCAAATTCGTTAACAACAAAAATACTCTCAATATTTTACAAGCATGACTAAAAGGTCTTAATATTTGTATTCTTAAATCAAGTATCGCAGGTTCAAATCTTGTTTTGTGTAATGTGTATGCAGCAACTCATTGATCCGAGACAAACATTAAATAGAGCTCAAATTTATAACGAATTAATTCTTGACGGGCTGAATTAAAAAATACCATAAAAAAAATATTTGTATTCTTAAAATTCAGTTTTTTTTTTTTTTACGTTTTTTAACTTTTTGTTAATGACAAAACATATTTAAAAAATGAAAAAAATTTAGAGATCGAACTTTTGTCCAATTTTTTACATGCACATTTTAAATAGTTATTTAAATATCACAAAATTTTAAATTGAATGTTCAAACGGTTTGTCAAATACAAAAATAATCTCTATTTATAAAAAAGTACTTTTAATAATTTTTATTGCACTTTAAAAGATTTCAAATGTATTTTTATCGTGTTAACAAATTTAAAAGATATTGTTATCAATTTTATAATTCAGATACATATATTTAATAGTTTACTCTAAACAAAAATAAAAAGGATGTTCATAATTATAAAAATTTATGGTTTATTTTACAAATATCTCAAGATAAATAAAAAGAATTTGTTATGGTACCATCTTTTTTTTTATAAGAG
The DNA here is from genome assembly GCF_003086295.3 of Arachis hypogaea. Taxonomy (NCBI): domain Eukaryota; kingdom Viridiplantae; phylum Streptophyta; class Magnoliopsida; order Fabales; family Fabaceae; genus Arachis; species Arachis hypogaea. The sequence continues at coordinate 6,839,485 of NC_092048.1, forward strand.
ACTAATATTGGCACAGGGAAAAAAAAAATTTAAGTCAGTTTTATTTTCAAATAGAAATATTCTTTCTTTTCTTTTTAAACAGATTTTTTTCAATATTTTCATATTTATTTTAATTATAAAATAATTACCTAACAACACATAATGATTTTAAATACAAAGAAAATTTATCATAATATAAGATAAAATATGGTCATGTTTGCACCATATATTATATATAGGAAAAAATTTTAAGTGTATCGAGAACATTAGTGTTCTAGTTGTTTTAACTGTTGATTTTAATTAATATATATTATATATATTTTTTATAATTCAGATCAACAGTTAAAATAACTGAAACACCGGTGTTTTCGGTACACTTAAAACTCTTCCTATATATAGAATTATAGTGTTAGCCTAAAGGCTTGACCCCTCCACCATATGAAGATGGGGGAGAATTGAAGAAGAAAATATATTAAGACTGGTGACAAGTTATGAAAAGGGAGACGCACTTAAAAGGAAAAAGAAAAGCATATATCCTCAAAAGGGCTGAAAGGTTTATTTGTCAAAGTTAAGAAGCAGTGTTATTACTTATTAGATTGTTATGAAATGACTGGTTTTGGTGGGAGATAGATAGCAAAGATATTTGGATACAACTAATTCTTCCATGCATTGTCAATGCCTTTGGTTTGGTGGGAGAAAAAAAGAAAAAAAGTTTATTGCCTTTTGTGTCATTAATATTGGAGAGGGTGCCATACATGTAGGGATATAAATTAAAGTAACACATAAAATAATGTGTCTACTGTTTATGTGTACTGTAAATAGTAAATACAGACATGGGTAGCATAATTGATATTTATTTTATTAATAATCTGGTTATGTGCATATAGACATAATTACATTAGGCAAAAGAAATGCTTGTTCAACACACATGCATAACCATCATTTTAATACTTTGCTTCAAAATGTTATTCATTCACTATTCACTCTCCATGTATAAATGAAGTGAATGACAAAAGAAATTAACAATATAGTCATGCACGCACAATATATATGTATGAATTTAATTTTGATACACTGTGAGTATAAAATAGTTTTATACGTATATTTAATTACATAATATTATTTTAGTAAAAATAACTATTTTTTATATTAATCGTATGAATGATCATTCAAAAAACGGTAATTGATAGATTATGTAAAAAGCTTTACACTTTTATACTACCAGGACATCAACATTAACTCTATCTATATACATACGATAATGATAGACAAAAAAAATAGTCATAATTTGTCTTATTTAATATTCATTAATTATTATTATAATTAGTGAATACTAAATAAAATAAATTATGGTTGATTTTGACTAATTTTATTTGTTATTAAATATTTTCTATTTATATATATAAAAATATTTAGTAACTAAAGAAAATCAGCCAAAAATACCCATAACTTGTCTTATTTAATATTCATTAATTATTGCACTATTTTTTTAATTTAGACTTTAATTTATTGATGATAATCTTGCATTTCCATTAGTATTTCCTCATGTTGGGATGGTGCCATAAAAAAAATGGTGTGAGTCAATAGTTAACACATGAACTACCTCAATTATGGAGCATGCAAATTGATTTTTAATTAAAAGAGGAAACTGACAGACATACTTGTGATTTTAATCACACAAACCAGCAGGGCAGAGGTTTACTTCTATTTAACAATCCAAAACAAACAAATATTCTACTAATTTCAAAACCTTAGAAACAGTGCAACATAACCCTAACTAAGATATTACTATGAGGCTCGGCTATAATAAAATAATTTTACCTAGGAAAAGTATAGGTAACCAAGTGTGTAATCAGCCAAGAATTAAACAACTCAATTAATTATAATTATTAATAATTAATTTTAAATTTTTAAATTCAAAATTTAAATAATTAAAAACTGATTAAGTAAACCTAATTAAAAACTATAAAAACCTTCTCTTTCTACATCTCTAATACAAAAAATTTGAAAAATACATTAAAAAACATCTATTTAATATAAAAAAGAAATATCATAATGCTTAGCAAAAGAAACATCTATATATATCAATTTACTTTTATTAAGACGAGTTTCAAGATCCAATTTATTAAAGAGTTGGCAGAAATTGGCTGGACCCTAATTGATTCCTTAACAAAATTCTTTTAACATATATCTTAAAACATAATAATAGGTACCAGTATAAAAAATTGGAAGGTCAATTAGAACTTACAAAATAGGAACAAAAATTGAGGCACAAGATAGAGGGCAGGGTTTAGAGTATTGGATTTTGGAGTTTGTTAGTTATAGAGGCACAAACATCAATATGATAATTTATTACATTAGTCATTAATATGTAAAGAGTGTCATTTCATTAATGAGTTTGAGTAACTGCACCTTTCATAATTCATAGTATTAGAATCAATGCATGTTGGGGTTTGTAACATTTTACTATATAACCATAACCATGCATGTCAGAAGGGGAGCGAAGTTTCTTTCAACAAAACAGAATCTTTGTGTTGAGATTGATGCCACTAATAAGGCTGTGTTTGTGTGAGACATAAAACCAATAAACCATACAAACTCAAAATCTTTGCATATACAAGATACGAAATATTTGATAATAAAAAAATTTTAATTAAAAATAATTAATTTTTTTTAAATTAGGAGTGAGATTCGAACTCGCGACTTTTAGATAAGTATGAAAAAATTATGTCATTTAAAATTTTGAACTATAATTCATTGACATTTAATATTTATTAATTATTATTAAAATTAATAAATATTAAATAAGATAAATTTTAACTATTTTTTATCTTTTTAAAATTAATGCATAATATAAAACTCAATTTAGTTACTGAATTTTAATTTAATAATTATTTTAATTTTTAGTTATTCATAGTTAGCTATCAAGTATTTTGATAATTAAATTGATAATATATTATAAAAAATTAAAAGATTAAAATCGAATATGTTTAAAATTTAAGGATCAAACTAATTATGTTTACATTTTCTATTTTTTTATCTTTGAAAATAACATAATATATAATGTAGGGTTTTGTTTAATAACACCGTAAAGCGCAAAAAATTATTGAAAAAATAAATTTTTTATAAGTTTAATACATTAAATATATAAAAAAATAAAAAAGAAATTATTATTATCTCCGTTAAGTTCCCTAAAATTATGTTTTAGCTAAATTCTATAATATATTATAGTATTTATTATCAAATTAAGATTTTTCTATATGAAAACAAGTTAAAATGAATTTTTCTTTTTAATAAGCAACAGGCATAAAAGTCCAAAGACTTCTACTTCTCCATAGTTTAAGAATTCATAATTAATCCTTGAAAGTTTAAACTCTTTGTTTTTCGAAAAAACATAAATCACTACTCATACATAATCGGTGATACCGATATTTGCGAAGTTATAAGAACCTATTTTAAAATTTAGATAAGCTACCGAATTATTTAATTGTATTGTTTCATTGTTTGTTAGAGCTAAGCATTACCGATTAACATCTTTTGCAAAATATAATAGCCGATGATATATGACAATATATCTTCTTAATTATCTTTTTAATTATTTTTTAATATTTAAATGAATAAAAATTTAAATACAAAAATATTATATAAACACTAATAATCAATTATCAAATCAATTATTATATATTTAGATATAAATATATACATTTTATACACTTTTAATGTATATTTTATATTTAATATATATTTTATAAAAAAAATTAATTTAATAACTAATTTTTAGTATTTACCTAATATAGTTGATTCAAATATATGTGTTATCTTTTAAAAACATCAAAAAGATAAAATATTAAAAAATTTAAAAATTAAGAAGATAATTAAGAGAATGTGTTAGAAGTTCTAATTATTTTTTCATAACTAATTATAGTTATTTATTTACATTATTTCTATACCATTATTATCATAACTCCTTTTTTTTAGCGATTAAGTTACTTTTCAGTTAGAGTATTTTGTACTTTGAACTTTTCTTTAGTAATTTTACCCTAACTACCTTCCTAATCACAAGTAAAATATCTTTGTTTCAGATCTAAACAAAACATGAAGAATTGTTCTATGAAGATATAATCTCGCTATAAGTTGTTGACTTATTCTTAAAGCAGTTGCAACCAAAACCTAGCCTCTTTCCTATTGCTTGGGCTAAAAGCCTTAAATAAAGGGACCAACTCACCAAAGAAATTAACTTAATTTATTACTAATTAATATGGACAATACTATAATATACTAACCAAAACTTACAGCATCATGCACAGAAAACAATCTAATGATTCAAAGTTCTTAGTATATGACTAAAACATATTAAATTTCTTTAGTATGTTGTGCACCAAATTTAACTTAACATATATCTAACTTTAGCCCTCCTTATATGGTTGGTTGAAGTGATTAATAAATGTATATCAATCTAGAAACCAAATAGTTCTCTTTCTTAAGGCCTCTTTTTTGGTTGCCCACGGTATTTCCAAATTCGACAGGTCAAGGACTAATTCGTCGCGGATCTAAACTCCATTTAAGGGTCTGCCGCTGGCCAATAGGTTGCTGCATGCACAAGACGGGATTCAAACCCCCGACACTTGCTTAAGCGGACGAGTGAGCTGACCACTCGACCAACCCAAGTTGGTTTTCTTAAGGCCTCTTTAGGTGTTCTGCTTTGTGTTTTCCATTTTGGGTTGAATTCATTGTATTTAAACATAACAAAAACTGTTCTTTTTTTTAGGATGAAATAGAAAGCGAGAGAAAGCACGGTTTGCAAGAAAACTTTTGAGAATCAGATGATGATCCATGAACTGGAAACCAGTTGTAATTGCTAGAATTTTGAAAAAAAGTAGCTTTATCTTAACATCTAAGTTACTTAGAAACGCATAAGAAAAATAAGTGAAGTTACCTTCACTTGTAACTCCCATCATAATAAGTTACTGAATAAAGCATCCTAGAAGTTGTCCTCAAGGGTGCTAGAAACCCAAGTAGACATTTACATAAAAGAGAAAAAAAAAACTATTAGTAAATAAATGCCCCCCAAGGCTAGCTATATACAATGCTAGAATTCCAAACATATAAAAAAAAAAGGTAGAAGATGGCTTAAGTAGGAAATAAAGATGGAATCATATCTCTGCAGAGACATGCCCAAAATAAAGTTATGAAGCAAAATAATAAAAAACGGGTAATTTTCCAAAGTGATTAACTCCATCAAAGCAGCAAAGTAATGCATTTCATGTTAGGCCTGTGCATCTCTGTATGGTGATGGTGGTCATTTATAAGGTGTCTTCCTTCCAAAGTCAATTTCTGTCTACAAACTCTGCTGGTAAGTTTAGATCAAAAAACGCGCCTCCAAGGCCCTCTTTCCTAGCGCGCTTGCGAGAAGAGCATCCACTATCGTCTGAGCTCCCTGATCCGGAAGGCCTATCGAGTTCTGCTGTTACACCTACGCTTGCAGCATATATACAATAATCCTTTTTCACTAAGTAACATTTCTGATGAGCATCCACAAAGTCAAACTGAAGAAAAGATATATAAGAATATTCATAACACTATATAACACAATGAAGTTCAAAACATTAAATAGCTAGTCAGGTTGGCACAACATTTTGCATGCTATAACATTTTCTTCCATAGTAGACTGAAAGAAATGTATTCAATCATCTGCAAACGTTATGCACATCACACTCCTCAATTTGCTGGAAACGAAATTTTTATGTAAACAAGTGTTGATGCATAACCATGACTACTGAGGTAATATAGTAGATACCTCTATTTTTTCATGCAACTTTAGGTATTAAAAAATGGCTGCAACAAACCAAAACCATTAAACCATCAAAAACTAGTAGCTTATAACAAGTTAGAATAATCAATGGTTAACTCAAACTACTCATATGCACAGTTTGAAGTATTTTTATTGGTGGAATGAGATGAAGCTTCACATGTGGCTAATGCTAAGAGTCTGATTTGTATACTACTATTCAAGAAACTGCAATAGAAACTTACCGGTATTATTGGCCTCATTTGTCCAACAAACTGAAAGTTCTGATGCCTTCTCAATCCCCTTTGACTTGTATGGAGCAATGTTGTGAACACCAATATGGAGAGAACCCAGTAAATCATTCTCAATACACTCATACCTACATAAAATATCAGATTTCAGAATCATCAATGTCAAGTAATAATGAAGTACATTATTTAAAACAGCGCTCACATTTTTTGACAGAGTTTGTCAATGATAGTGGTCAGATTGATTATCTGCATCCTTATCTCCATGACTTTATCATCTTCAAAAGTTTCAAAAGGCTCCTCTAAAATTTTGGAGAGCTTTTCAACGTTTGCCTCAAGCTGCTGCTGCTGATCCTCAAACAAGTTCTGTTTTATTTCCCTTTGAGCTTCTGTCATTTCTTCCTTAAATAGCTCGTCACCAAACATGTAAAACGCAAATGCATATGAATATGATAGGACACGCCTAGATCTGAAAAGTCTAGAGAGCCCATTATTTACCCAACTATAATCCCTTAGCGTAGAATCTTTTTCTTCTGAGACAGCAATCTTCTCTTGTATAGTCTCCTTCAGTTTACTCTCAAGCTTAAAGGAATCTGTGTGAGCTTTGTAACGATTATGATAATGCATATAACGATACAGATCCCTCTTTGCCCGTTCAGCTGTTTTTTCTTGCTCTTTATAGCGACCACAGCTATGACCAGCAATGCTTGACCAGGTATGCTCTCGACCAGTAGCTCCACCACACAACCAACTGCACCAAAAAGGAAATGATTGTATTGAAAACATTATCAACAAACAAAGTTAAAAAACAAAATATCCTGTAGAGAGGAATACTGACCAAAAAGCTTGACCACAGATACAGCTAACCAAGTTACAACCACCATTTTTCTCGACCGGTTTGTGGCACTTTGGACAAGGCTTGGTATGAACTGTTATCCAATTAACAGTTTCTGATTCATCTCGACACTTTTTGGCCCAAAGCTCCCACATCAAACATGAGCATGGGGAATGTGCTTCTGACAAGCAACTAAAGCAAAACTGTAAACCACATGAACATTCTACCTCACACAATTCATCGTCCTCAACACGTATTGCATTCCCACAATGAGGCGTACTAGGACACCATTTAACTCTCTTGTTGTCTTCAATATAGGATTCAAGAAGAAAGCGTTCATATTTCTCTGCCATATCAGGGTGCTTTTTGCTGAGAAGAGTTCTGACAACAGCTTCATCACAAATGGAATAACATTTGTGTGCCATGCATCTGATTCGCTTACTTTGACCCTCATTTATCTTGACAATAAAATGCTCTGTCCAACCTGTAAAAATAGACACAAGCAGCCATCAAACTATTAAGCCATGCCATCCACCTCATAATCTTGTTAGAAGCTACATATTTTTCATATTTTACAAAGTCTGGGAGAAACAAAACACACGAGTCATAGTAACAAAACCAAACAACACTCACAGCCGTTGCAAAAACAGTGACCGCAGTCCATTTTTGTTGTTTCATCACTAGGAACATCTTCTATGCAAATTTCGCACATTATTGTCGAAGGAGCAGCTGACGAATTAGAGTCGCGATGTTCATCCACTGTAACACCAGCTTCAGAAAACAGAAAATGTTTTCCCCTATCTACATACACGGCAAACAACTTCTCCACATCCCAACGATGAAAAATAAGCAGGGTACGTGCATGTTGCTCCCTCACCGATAGCATGTCCATCACCCTGCGCAAATCCTCCTTCTGCATGAATGTTAGTATGAATGTTAATAAAACCAATAAACACAATATAGAATAATGGATCACAGTGAATGAATTCATCTTCATAATTTAATTTCTCGCATTACCTGTGCAGCTAGCAATGACTCCTTCGTAATCACCTGCAAGTGGCAAAGCAATTCAGCGGAACAAGGTAAGCGCAAGGAAAGGAAAATAACTCAGCTGCATGTAACAGTCACATATCACAGCAAAAGAATCACAACCAAGTTAACAGTTGGATTTCAAATAAACATACAATCATCACCACTATACAAAATCAACAAAGCACCGATCATTTGAAAACAAAGCAGCAAAAAATTCAACCAGTGAAATGTCCATTGTGCCAAACAAACACATTCCTAGTTCCGCAACATGTCCACCCCCAAAAAAAGAACCCCCCCCCCTCTCGAAAAAAAAAAACGATTCTAAAGCTCCTACCTTCAACAAAAATATTTTCGTATAAGATCATAGATAATGCATATAAGTAGAAATTCAAAACCCCAAAGACGTAAATCATCGCAAAAAAGAAACAGAAAACCACCGACATGGAAAAAGAAAAGACGGCTCCTTTGACATGAAATTGGGATTCAGAAACGAGACCCTAATCCCTATCGATTGAAAATTGGAGAAATAATGAAAAGGGGGTGATTGGGAATAATAAGGAATAAAGTTCACCTGAGTAGAGGGACCCTTAGAAGAGACTAATTGATAATCGTTATCATCGTTATCGAAGGCGTCGACGGAGTCCTCCGGATCGGAGTAACGGTATTCGTCATCGCTGCTGGCAGCGTAATCTTCCATTGATTGATCGCACAAACGAAGCAGAAACCCCAACGAAAGAAAACGCCGAAATTGTGAGTTGGTTGAGAAGGGTTAGGGATATGGATGGAATTGGGCGATCGGAAAGAGAAAAAAAGACGGAATAGAATCTCCGACGTGAACGCCGGCGAAAGAGAGAGGAGGTGGCAGCAGAGAAAAGAGAAGAGAAACACAGTCTCTCACCAAAGAGAGTCACAAAACACCACACACAACACACAACCTTTCCTTTTCCCCTACCTTCAATTTTTCTCACTCTAATATTATCATAATTAAATAATAGAATTTGAATTTAATTCTTTAATAATACTAGCAATTATAGTAATACTAATACATTCAGTCCACAGCTTATAATAATAATAAATAAATAAATAAAGTATTTTAGTTTGTGGGATTTTTTGTTGCCAATACTACCTAAAATCACCTCTAAATAATTTAATAAATGTAATTCATTGATTTTTAATAATAATTACAGTCAAATAAAGAGTTGGAAATAATAAAAGATTCAATTTTTATAATATTTAGTAGATATGTGTCATTTATCATTCAATTGTTTTCTTGATCTTTGTATATTTGAATGAAATATTTTTTTTTTCTGAAAAAAAATATATTTTTATTTCAGTTTTTTTGATATAGTTAGTTCCGTTTACACACTAATTGGAGATTAGTTAGGATTTTGTGCGTTCAGTTACAGTAATGAGTAATCCTTAGGAGAGATACCTTGACTATCTCTTTGAGTCTTTTTGTACACAACAAACAAGTTTTGTAACAGGGTCTGAAACTATAAGGCAGCGTTTGGTAGAGAGAGAGAGACTGAAAGACTGAGACTGAGAGACAGAGGCTAAGAGACAGAGATCGAAATAAATTTTAGTATTTTGTTTGACGTAAAGTGAGAGACAGAAATTGAAACAAGAATAAAATTCTAATTTAATTTGCACAAAAGATAAAATTGGAATTAATTAATTGAAATGAGGGTATTTTAAGTATAAAATGTTATTAAAATTTCAGTTTCCGTCTCTAAAAATTTCAGTTCCCTATGTCCCTACTTTTTGGAGGTACTGAAATACTGAAATTTTATGGACAGAGACAGAAATTTTAGTATCAGTCTCTGAACCAACAAACATGATACTGTGTCTCAGTCTCTGTCTCAGTCTCAGTACTTCAAAACAGACGCTACCTAAGCAATTAAGCATATTTAGATCAATTTGAATTTTTTTAAATAAATAAAATAAATATAAATATTTTATTTACTAAAATAAATAATTTTTAGCATTTTTATGAAAATCTATCCCATATACTTATTTCGTTTCAATTTACAGTGTAAATGAAATAGGTGTATTATTATAAAAAATATTACGATTAAAACAATATTAATTTAATTTTAATTTTTAAATTAATTCAATTTTTAAAAATTATATCTTAAAATTCTACTTTACGTATTTAAAATTAATGATTTTAAATTGTCCATTTGAAATCAGTACATTGTTTTTTTAAAACCCAACATATTTGAATTAGTACTCAAATGGGTTGATTTTTAAGAAAATAATGGATTGATTTCTAAGAAAATAATGTATTGAACAATTTCAAATCACTAATTTTAAATACGTAGGGTAAGATATATTTTTTAAAAATTAGATTAATTTAAAAATAAAAATAAATTTGATATTATTTTAATCATAATTTTTTTTTATAATAATACATTTATTTCGTTTACCGTGTAAATGAAATATACACGTCACTTATTTACTGTAAACGAAATACGTGTATTATTATTTCATTGAAACAACATAAAAAATGTGATAAATTTTTGTAAAAATGTTATAAATTATTTATTTTAATAAATAAAATATTTATTTTATTTATTGAAAAAAATTCGATTAATTTAGTCTTGAATAGATCCAATGATAATTTAGGAATTTTTACTTGAATAAAATAAAAAAAAATCTAATTACACAATTTACATATAAAAAAAAAAAAAGCACAAACACATGTAACCAAAATTGCCTTGAAAAATTGTATAATTATATTTTATTTATGTTTAAAAAAAGAACTATAGTTTGGCCCTTTACGCTGCTACTTACACTATATCATTATTTCTTTAATCCTTATATAAACTATGTTTATCCTTGTGTCCCAAGTAATAAATAGTAACATAATCTTAATTGATTACAACCATAAATATGAAATATTTAGCTTTAGCATAATTCAACTTTAAATATAATCAAAAGTAGAGTATTGAGTATAATATAAGATAAAAAATAATTAAAAATCCTAACTCATTTTTTCAATTATCTTTCAAATTCTAAATACAAAAGAAAAAAAAAAAAAAAAGAAACCTTTTTTATCTTTTAAATTTTCAGCATACATTTAAGTCTTACATACTTAACTACTAGAGAAGAGTAATTACCAAACCGTTAGTGATCCTAATAATTTCTCACACACTATTTTTATATCTATTTAAAATTAAAAAGTTTAATATTTCAACTTAAGATGGCTTCATTCACATTCCACGGAACAGAATTTTAATTATGTTATGGGTTCGTTTAAAATTATCCCTAACCAATAACCACATATAGAAATATATATTTGAGTAATATTACATATTCAACAAATATTATTATTTTAGATTAGTATTTAATCAGTAATAATTTATATCTATATTTACAAAAATTTGTACACAAAAAATATATAATTTATATTTATGTTGATCAAAATTTGCACATATGTTTTTTAGAATTTATACACATAAATTAGTAAAATATATTTGTTAAAAATAATTTAATATTTACACTAATCAAATAATAGTCACCAATAAGTTATAACTCAAATGATATAGTTTTTCTATACTCATCTAAGAGGTTGCGAATTCATTAGTGGAACCCAAAAGTTTCTCTATATATTTAGCATCTCATTAATTTATTTTATTATACTCTTGTAAACAAGTTTGATTATTGCCAATGAGTAATAGCTCAAATGGCATAGACTCTCCATACTCAATTAAGATGTTGCGGGTTTGAGTCTCCTATCTTTCCAAATAGTCAATGAGTAATAGCTCAAATGACATAGTCTCCCCATACTCAATTAAGAGGTTGCGGGTTCGAGTCTCATATCTTTGGTAAAAAAAAAAAAAAAAAAAGTTTGATTATTCATTCATTGCAGATTTACTTGCCTATTTTGACAAGTTTGATTATTCTTATGACGACTAATTATTTAATTGAAAAAACATGTGAATTAACATGTATAACTATATATATATATATATATATAATAACTGATCTAATTTTTAGTTTTCGATAGAATTTACTACATTAGTACAACATCAATATGTCTAAATGTGATGGGTAACTTAATTCCATCCTTCAAAGCAAGTGAGTCAAAATTGTTAAACAAAACTTCCAATAATACACTTTTAACCGTTCAATTCATCAACATTGATTCTAAAAGCAAAATCTTCACTTTCTAACTCTTCATGAAATAGATTAATTGGCGCTGCTTCAAACCTCTTAACAGGTACATCATCATATGATAGCCTCTTTCCCTGAAAACGTTCATGTATCTTTGTAGTCAAAACATGCAGAAAATTAAAACCACAAGTAGATGATGAATTAGGATCCTTATCAGCATGCATTCTCAATAAACAACACTTAGGTAATCAATGGTCCTAAATAAAGTCTTGGTGGCACTAACTTCATATGAAAACAAGAAATTTTCTTATCATCATTAGAAAATAAAAGTAGGATTCATATAAACTAACCTTCTTCAGAACATAGACAAAATAGTGGAAGGTTTCACCAAAAGTAGCATACTCAACAGACCAGCTGAACTCCGGCGCATTAAATATAGGGCGTCGGAAATGCGGCTGCCATGAATTTTAAGATTAGAGTCACAACAATCCCCGGTTAAAGAAAGGTAAACAAAGCATTTCATTTTTGAAACCTGGCCAAAAGTTATTGAGATAAATGTGCCATCTGCTTTCAAAACCCTGTGAACTCCTTTCAATGTTGCCATAACCTTGGACATAGTTTCAGGCCTCGGATTCCATGGGTCGCCACTGTCCACAAACAATACATCCTTCAAAACCAAAGATACCATGTTCACATTTATTTCTTACTAGTCAAAAGCTTGATAATGTAGTTATTCTAAATTCAGAATATCAAGCCAAAATTACATGATATTTACCATAGTTCCCTTCTCAATAACCAAATCAAAACATTCATCTTCGAAAGGTAGCTCTATCATATCAGCTTGCAGCACTTTGATGTCTATTCACAGAAATGAAAATATACAAAAAATCATGTTACAAAATAAGAGATCAAAATGAAAACCTTGACAGTCACAAAATCGAATTTATACACAAGTAGCAACCTATCTTGATCAGCAAGCTAACCTTTTAATCCCTGCGAAAGCAACCGCTTTTGCATCCTCTCGACAGCAACTGTTGACAAATCAATGCATGTTATATTGATTGCCCCATCCCTATGCAGTTCTTCACACATTTGAGAGTTTCCACATCCAAGCTCTAATACCTACAATATCAACCACAACATCTCATAAAAAAAGACAACATATTCAGTTATTTTGCATCAAAACAGCTTATAATAATCATTTGGGCCAAGTAAAAAACTCAACTTTTTTTCCCTCCAAAAAGAATCAAATCCAAACATGGGAACAGCAATGCCAATCGTAATGCAAGAACAATGAAGCAAGCCTATAAAAGCATATATACATACAAAAAAGGAGAGAAATTTAGAATGTTACAGAGGAATGAGGTGTGAGATGGGGTTGAATGAGGTGGCGAAAATGGGAATAATCCTTGAACCATTCATATTGCTCTTCCTTAGTGAACCTTTCATCCCTAAACCCACAATCACAACAAAATTTAACAACAGAGCATACGAAACATTGGAGGAGATAAGATTAAGTTAATCAAAAATGAAAAAAAGAAATGGAATTTGAGAAAAACGGGAGCTTTGATTGGTGAAGTAAGTACCAGTAAGAAGGACTAAGGTACGCGTTTACAGTCGAAGGTATTGTGGTTATGGCGTTATCATCGTCATCAAGGTTGGCGCTTTGATTTGAACTGCCCATGATTCCCTGAAAAATCGCAGCTTTTCTGATTAGGATTCAACGTTCTTACCCCAATTCCAAACCCTAATTCCACCTAGCAGCAACGCACAGCTCAGCGCAACAAAATCCCATTGGTTTATTATTTAATATTTATTATTATTATTACTATTTCAAAAAAAAATCCCCATTTTAAAGTGAAAATTCCATCGAATTAATTTAATATTACAAAATTTAAATTAATCAATAATTTTTTTTCTATTGTAATCTCCATTAACATAACATACTAACTACATTAAATTCTCATAAAATTTGTTTTTGGTGTATATTTTAAGGTGTATACTATGGTATCTATATACCCTTGTCTAACTTACTAAAAAGAGATAAAAATTAATATTTAAATTAAAAAATATAAAAGTAAGCAATTTTTTAATATTTAAAACTTATTATAAAAGCAACTTCAGCAATTTCGACACCAAAATTAAAGACATGGGAGCAAGGTAGAGAAAATCGAGATTTTGCGTGAAATCGAAAAAATAAATAAAAAATATAAAACATAAAATCTTAACAAGATTTAAATGGTGAAATCGTAATATCGGAAGATTTTAAGAGTTAAATCGAGATTTTAGCTAATATGCATGGGAGAATTCGCCATATTTTAAAATATTTGCGCTAACAATATAATAAAATTGATCTCAAATTCTCAACCTATTTTCTATTAACAAATTTAACTCATATATAACTGTCAGCTTAACAGTTTAAAAGCATATAATTATTCTCTTGTTTAATGTTTCTCATATTAAAAGAAAGGAAATATTTCTTCTAAAATACATTTGTCATATTTTTACGCATAAAACATTATAGTGATATGTATTATGTACATAAATAATAAAATAAAGTATCACTCTATAGCTTTATAAAGTATAGCTAAATCAATAGTTATCAGCCTAATCTCTATCTATACTTTGCTACCAAACAAGATTGATTTTCTAACTTTCAAATTTTTTAGTTTTTTCAATTAGGAGTATGCTGTGTTAAACTCCTTTTTAATGAGACAAAACAACATGCAAAAGGTTTAGTCCTCAAATTGGATTGTCCAATTGTGCTTGAGAAAGATACTTTTTTGGAGTAAGATGATACCACTTTCTGTAACTTCTTATGAAAATAATTGAAAGATGTTGATTTGAATGTATACCATAATGTTTATATGTTTGTACTTTAAGCTTAAAAAAGAATAAAACTAAGCTTTCTTTGAAACTTCTGCTAATTAATCTTCACTACTCAAATTTCTGATACTATAAAAAGGAAAAAGTGTGATGATAAAAATGTTTTTTTTTTTATTTTGTTTCCTAAAAAGTTATTAGCCCATTAGGACTAGCATGTTAATCTAATTTCTAATCCAATGAATCATGTAATTGAAAGGATCTATTCTAATATAATTATAATTATGTAGAAAGTAGATAAGTAAAAGTAAAACAAAATATCATTAGAGTAAAATTTAGCAAGAAGAGTAGTAATTGCTTTTCCTTATCAAGAAAAGGTAAACAAAATGATATAAACAATGCTGAAAATTTCAATTTGCAGAAAATGATTCCTCTCTTCAACTGAGTTACTATCCACTCCTCCACATAAGTTGCCGCATGAAAATCTTGAATAAGATTGATTCCCTATTTGTTCCAACAGTTTCTGATCTGTTAGCATTAAATAAAACTCAAACTCAAACTACATAATAATTCAAGGATATACAATTGCACATGCAATGCAACAAAAATTTAAGTTTTCTGTTTTTTCATTTTCATTCTATTTTTTTCTTTCACAAAATCTTAAAAACAGAACATACTGAAAATAAAAATAGAAAATGAAGATACAAACCAAACGCAACCTTAGTATTTCTGACCTTGGAAGTTCCTAAGATTTTCTGAAGGCAGGTGATGGTGATGCTGGAGGCTTCAAGTCCTCATACCTGAATATTAATGCTACATAGTCAAAATATTTTCAAGAACATATATAGTGACAGGGTAACAAAACACTTAATTTGGATAGTTAGTTAAGATGCTAGAAAAATGATGATGAATTTTGAAGAAAGCTAGCTAGCCCACATGGTATAAGGTGAGAGTGGTGTTGACTTTGGTTGAGGAAGATGTTGTTCATCCTCTGGAAGTTGGGGTGGACCATTACTTGACACTATCTCAATCTGAGACACACTACTTTCCACAGCAGATATGGAAGGTGATGATGCATTTGGTGCCCTTGGAGATGGTGAAGTTGGAGGCTTCAAATCAGCATATCTGAAATGAATATAGTTGACTTCATATAGTTTTCATAGTCTTGAAATGAAAATCAAGAGAGATAAATGTAATTTGTTCCAACAAATGCTGAATTAGACTCACACATGATAGGGAGAATGAAAAAAAGTTGGAGTCTTAGAAGGAGAGCTTTTAGCAGCACTGTCTGCATTGGAAGTGCTTGGTGTTGGGCAGGGAGAAGTTGGAGGTTTCAAGTCCTCATAGGCTGCGTAAGGCGAAAGAAACTCGCGGCTGTTCGAGAAAGATTTTGTCTGAGAAATGCTGTCTATTTCTTGTGTGCTGCTTGGAGTTTCTGAAGGACTAGGTTCTTGAACTGAATCAATGATCTTTAGATCTTTTTTGACACCAGGCTTGGATGGAGATGGAGATGATGGTGGCTTTAAGTCTTCATAACTGAGAACAATCCACATTGAGAATTTCATCTTTAATCAAATAATGGAAATGCAGAACAAAGTTTCTTGTATATGATTGCACATTTGAATGCTAGTACTAATTAGGCTTACACAGTATAAGGCGAAAGTGGCTGTTTCGCAACCGGTTTTGGTTGTGCAGTTTCCTTCTCAGTGGCTGTGGCAATGGCAGGTTCCGAGGGAGCCGGATCACTGACGGCTGCAGCATCCAGTTTCTGCATAATCACAATAAACAATGAATCATAAATTATAGCTTAGTATAGTTATAGCAGTGAGGAAAAGTTTTTTCTTTGTCATAACTTGTAATGTAAGAAAGGACATACCTTTGGTGAAGAAATGTAAGGTCTTTGAGATGGTATCTTTGCAAGAAGCTCCTCCGTGGGAGTCAGTGGCGCAGTTGTCTCTGCTACTACCTCCACTATTTTACAATATGCAAGATCAGGGTTCTTGGCCATGACTGCCATAAGTTCTGCCACCTACCATGAAACAGAATTTGTTACTTTTGCTCTGTCATTCATAGGACTAGTTTTACAAAATTGGAAATCAGCACAAAAGTTTACATGTTAAGCACCTGAAGGTTTGATACTTGACCCCCAAATAAAGTGTCTTCTGTTGATAGTGTTAGGTTATGAGTTTCCTTGTAAGAATCCGTCGGCCGCTCCATACCTCCAGGTCTCACTATCTGAAGAACAATGTTAATAGTTTTAGACAGTTAGGATCCTGCTTTATGGCATAATTACCATCATAATCTTGAAAGTGGAAAATCACATGCAGTACTGTTTTCAATATGAAGTTGATAGTTAAAAACTGTCAGATGATATGACTTATTTGACTAAAATGTCATGATTCTCAACTATTAACTTCACATGAAGACAAACTGCATGTGAGTTTCTACCAATCTTGAATTGTAAACTTGATCACAGGTAGTTTACTCACTGTGTATGGAAGTCCACTGGCTAGCAATGCTTCTTCTGCCTTTCTTTTCCAAATCAGAACTCCCCAAAATAAACTTCAAAATCGAAAATTCAGCAATCAGTTGAACTTCTTGTTAAAGTCAATTATGATAATATCAGAAAGAATTTCATTCATGCTCACTTGAGAATAGCTGCAGGTAAACCAAATTTGTTTGTTCCCAATGAAGTAACCAGTATGAAGTGATTTACTTTGGCAACAGTTGCTGCATTATAGAAGAAACAAAACCATTTTAAGTTTTCATCATATTAAGACATTAGTCTTAACCAAATAACAAGGAACAAATTGTTATGACAGTTTTGTGTTTCAAGATTAGGACTTAACAAGATCTTAACATAAGAGTGAAGAATCTTGTCTTACCAGCATCAATAAGGCTTTTGGTGGCGCGATAATCGATTCGACAAGGGCCAGTGATGTCAAAAACTTCCTTCTCACTAGCACCAATGGAACATATAACTGTTGATGCATTCCCCAGTGCTGGTCCAATTTGATCTGGTTTCTCCAAATCACATTCCACAATTTCAAGCTTCTCTACAGCTGGGCTAAAAACCAAAAACATTCTCTTGTTATTCAATACATCAGCATTTTCTTCACTGCCAAACCTACACAAATCATGAAATCCATAAACTTTCTTGTCTTACCTTGACTCCCTCCACTTGTTCCATCATCAAGCTTCATTTGCTCAACACTCTGCATATGTTCTATATCTTAATGCACATCCTTTTCATATCAAGCACTAATGGATACCAAATCTTGTTCATAAGATAGAACTTGTACCTTGATTAGTGGACCAGCTCTCTCAGCACTCCTCACTCCAGCTCTTACTTTAAATCCAAGTTTGATAAGCTCTCTGAAATGAAACTATCACTAGTCAGCATTTTAAAGAAAAGAGGTTTCTTCTTAAGGAACAAGTGAATTGAAGAGTACTAACAAATGTACCTAACAGTTCTTGAACCAACTCTACCAGTAGCACCAGCAACAAATACTAAGTTATCATCCTTGGAATCTGTTTTCTCAGGAATCCCCTCACTTTTTGTTGAACCTTGTATGGAGTATAAACATCAACATTCATATTAGTGATCATCAACAAAAACCAAACATGTATAGAAAAATTATATATCTAACAGTTCTATCTGAATCACCTGAAGCTTGAGCTCTAATGCAGTGGAACTTGTGAGGCTTAGTGTTGATGGATCTTGAAGTAGAACAAGGGTACCTCATGATGAAGTCAGAGTGTTTGAGAAGCTTAACATGGCTACAAGGCTTCTCTGACAAGAAAGCTCCTTTTGGTGACAAAGAAGATGGAATAATGGTGGTTGGTGTGAGTGATTGTAGTGAGAAAGACTCCATAGGCATAGCTTGATCAGTTGCTTGCTTCAGAATAAGAATGGTAATTGAGAAAATGTGATGATCATGATTATGTGATGATTGTGAATAGTTTTGTTTTGATGTTATGATAATATTATCCAGCAGAATCTTGTGTGATTGGTAGTTGTGGCATCTTCCACTATGTGAGGATATGATGGCCCCACACTATAACACATCACTGATTCTTCAAGGCCATTACTTTTTTTCTTCTTTTTTCTTTAACATGATTGCTTGGAATAATAAAGAGGAACTATGTTGGATTTCCCTAACTATAATTATGTTAATTTCAGTACAAGGTTGCAACTAAAAAGTTGAAGATTTGTTCAAAGCAAGAAGTTAGGTAGTATTGACAAAATAAAATAAAATAATAAACTAAGAGTGTGCAAGTCTTTAAAGCAACCAGAGTTCAGTTAGAGAGTTAATTCTTTTCATTTAATATCAATTAATTATTTCTAATTATAAATGTTAGGATTTATCTATCATGTTTTTTAAGAGCACATGTTAAAGATTATAAATTAAAAATTTTTATTGAAAATACAAAAAAATTTAAATTTTTAATACATTTATTTTATATTTATTAAATAAAAAAATAAAATCTTTCACTAATAATAAATTTATATTTTAAATTTTTATATCTTAAATACTAATTTTAAACTTTAAATCTTTCAAAAATAAATGTTAAAAAATTAATTAACATCGATTATTTTGAAGTTGATTTCTTATATTTTTCATATATTATATTAGAATTTAATTTTAATGCACTGACATGTAAAGTATTTTATATAATTGTATAATCACATTTGTTTTTTTAGATGATCATTCACGCAGTAGTTATTTTTACTGTGATATTATATAATTAGATGCAGTACAAGACTACTTTACAGTGTGAGTATATCAAAATTAAATTCTCTTATATTAACTACTTTCTATCAAAAAATTACTTATTGTAAATATAATCTCAAAGTTTGTTTGCCAATGAGTAATAGCTCAAATGGCATAGTCTTCTCATGTTCAATTAAGAGGTTGTGGGTTCGAGTCTCAACCTAAAGAAATATGAAATCACTATAGATTTTTCACTCAAGTGTTTCTCTCTGCCTCAACATGAAGGAGATTAATACTTCAATAGCCTAAACCTCATTTTGGTGGAATGCTCCTTAAATGATGAAAAATCTTCTCTTGTATCTTCTTGCATGTTGATGAGTTGCTCTCTCCTAAATCAACCATCAAGCTGTATGCTTCACCAACTCATCATATTACTTTTTTCAATTAATCCCCAAATTAGAAGTTTGAGTTTGATTTTCTCTTGTTTGACCGAAAGTCTCAGGGAAGCAAAGAGAAACAGTCTTTCAATGGTAAACCAGATCTGAGCCATTGAAATGCTACTTGGTCCCCAAGACACAAATTTGACCGTAGATTAATAGCAGAGCTTAACAGAGATTACTCTCTTTATTTATCCCAATTTGGAGTGACAGAGAGTTGGGGTAGAGGAGAAGAAAGCAATATGCATGCAAGAGGAAATAAGTTACCTTTGACCTCTGCTTTAGCCTAAGATGGATTGATTTTGGTGATTAGACCTCAACCTTTTGCTTAACCTTTCTCTTCCTTTTCTTCTTTGATGAAAAGACTTAGGAACTAAGTTTTCTCTCACTTCTCTGATTTTTTACCAAGAAGAAAAAAGGTGAACGTGGGATTTGCTTGAGAGATGCAATCGGGTTTGGATCGGTTCTTTTAAGGTTCAATCCGTTGGATTTCTTTGCATTATTTTCTTTGGGTTTCTTTTGAATTGTTAGCCCACCAGTAGGTTCGATTTGTTTCATAATGGGCTGCAGTTATGTATATTAATTTTTGGCCTACATCACTCAACCAAAATAATCAAAATTAATTAGGATAATTAGCCTAATCTAATATTTGTCATTATCAATTATATTAGTTAATTTTTTAACTCAACAATTTTTGAACAATTATATTAAATATACATAAAAAATAATCATCAAATTAGTTATTAATATATATATTAAAATATAAAATATATATTAAAAATAAATTAAAAATACATATATTTATATAGGAATCATAATAACTAATTTTCTACGTGCATCATTTTTTGTGTACGGAAGTTCAAGGAATGGATATTGGAAAGTCGGTATCCAAGATCGTTGGAATCGCCATTGTTGAATCAAATTTAGATGGTTTTCTATGTTCCATGTGAATTCACGTATTTTTATTTTTTTTTAATAATTTTCTCAATACTAACAATATATACCTAATAAACTAGGGGCACATGGCCACATCCAACATTTCCAACAAAAAGAACTTGATATTGTGGATGGATTTAATACTTTATGGACAACAACGGTTTGATTTTTGTACCTGGCATAATGTTATAATATAGTTATATGCACACAAAAATTTACCAGCAAATTAGTTATTTATATTAAAATATAGAATATATATGAGCTGATTTTTGTAATATTTTTATAAATCTATTATCTCTTTTTGATCAGGTCAAGAGCTGAAAAATCTACCAAGTTTTTTAAAAGTCTACCTCAAATGTATCGGATATTAATTACTTTACTAAAAAAAACTTAATTTCCGGTCAACGTTTTTATAGTATTTTGTAAATTGTGTTCTAAAGTAATAGTACTCTACATCGTAAATCGCAAATTCATTAATGTTATTATTGTTCTTCCACTTCTTTCAAGTCACGCCATAATTAACACAATAATTTATTTATCTTATATCTTAAATATATTAAATTTATAAATTAAAAAAAATAAATATAAAAAATTTAAATTTTTAATATATTTATTTTATATTTATTAAAGATATTTAAAATTTTTTATTAATAATAAATTTATTATGTATACTAAAAATACATATTAACTAAATTCTAAACATAAAAATAAATCTATTATTGTTGCTGTTATATTTGTTTTTATTTGTAAAACATTTAACTACTAAGGATTCTTTGGGAAGTTTTAAAAGTAATTTTTTTGAGCTTTTGACTTATGAAAAAAAGTAGTATTAATGTTTGGTATAATTTTCAAAACCAAATTACAGTTTTCTAAGAAACTATTTAGAGCTTATATAGAAATTAAAAAAAATGACTTCTCTCATAATACTATTACTTTTTATCACATTTTAATAAAATAAATACTTTTAAAGCTAAAAATCCAAATACAAAATAACTTATTTATAAGTTATTTTTAATATAATCATTTATTGCTTAAGTTATTTTTTCAAAAGTAGTTTAATTAAGTTATTTTTTCAAACTTGGCCTAAATCAAAGGAATGGATCATCTCCAGTAAAAAGAAACTGGATGATATACAGTATTTAATCTAACTATTTATTACTCTCTTTCTTATTTATTTCTGATTTCACTTATAAAATAAAAAATAAGAAATCACACTAAATTATGTCAAATGTTAAAAAATTAAAAAAGATCCATTTCCCTAAATCAATCGCTTATATATATATATAATACATATTAAAAATAAAAAGACACACATTATATGGTTGATTTTTTAAACAATAAATTAGGTACACCGCTTCAACTGAATTTCCTAGAATAAAAAAAATTAAAGAGGAAATAAAAAATAAAGAAAGAAGAGTGCCTAGAAGTTTAACGAGCAGAACACTAATTAACAACAATTACATTACTTATAAATAAATCTCCACGTCTAAGTTATAATCCAACCAAACCAAGTTCAACCAAATATTTTAAATTTAAGTGCACATATTTACTATTGTAATTTTTATTTTTTTGTTATCTTTCTCTTTTATTATTGTCAATCACTAACAACACCAATATTTTGCTAACATATTTATTTGAGACTTATTTAGATTTAAAAATAAATTTAATGTATTTTTATTGATGATTAAATTTTTTACTGTTTATTTAAATCTGAACTAATTTTAATTTATTTATAAATTAACTGAGTTTCATTTAATATTGCGGTTAAATATTAACCAATTTTTTTAATTTTTTAAGAAATTTCGGTTCATTTCTTAATTTAATTTAGGTTCATTTGGTTTCGTTTCACTTAAATTTGCTGAACTTGTTCATATGTGGTTGTTTAGTTAGTTTTTATTCAAATCTGAACTAATTTCAGTTCATTTATAAATTAACTAAGGTTTACTTGATGCTTGTTAAGTATTGACCAAATTTTTATTCCTTAAAAAAATTTGATTTATTTCTTAGTTTAATTTAGATTCATTTGATTTCATTTCACTTAAATTTTTTTTCCTCATTTTTTCGCTTCGTTTTCTTTTTCTTTTTCATCTTTTTTTTTATCTTCTCTTTATTTTGTTTTTCAAAATTCTTCTTAATTTACTCTCTTTTGAGAGGAATAAAACCAAGAAGAAGGAACCCAAAAAAAAAAGAAGAGAAACACAAAAAAGGAAAAAGAGAAGAAAAATGCGAAAAAATTTATTGTAATTAAAGTGTAATTGGACTTAATTGGCAAAAAGATTTGGATGTATAATTACTCTCATTACGTATATAGTAAAATGAATTACTAAATTAGCTATCAATAGAAAATATATATCGAAATATAAATACTTAAAAATAAATTAATATATTTATATATAAATATATTATTGACTAATCTTTATAATTTTAATATATAAATAATATTTTTGAATTAATAAAACCATAATGAAGGGAGATACCTTTTAATCGGAAAATCTTGTGCTTTTGGGATATACCTTTTATCACATCCTCGAACTCACATAACATAAGTCATAGGTGGTTTGTGTATAGAAAACAAATTTATGTGACTATTGTTCATGAGAAACATATATGAAGCTGGGTGATAATGCGACAGATGTGTGTTCAAAATAATTACTCAAACGAAGACAAATTTAAGGTTGTTACTGAACCACAAATATCCATAACAAAAATATTATAAACACCGAAAATATTTGAGATTGCATTGTGACATGTCATAAACTTACTGCCTCTCACTACAACAAAAACAAAACATGTCAATATAGAGAAATCCAGAAAGTTATTTTGCTGGTATAAAATATACTTATATTCACGTTATTGTTAGTTAATATAAAATATATAAAATTTTAATATCCCTGTCTAATGAATATATTTTAAAGCTGCTGGTGCCGGTGGCTCTAGTACTCTACCTCTTCAATCTTCACTCACCTAACCATTACTCTACCAACCACACCACAACTAACAATTAAAATAACTTATAAAATAGGATTTCAACATTCTAAAACCACTTGTATAAAAGTCGTATTTGACGCTATTCAACGTGATTACAAAATTAAAAAAAATACTATATGAGAACAAATTAATTAATTATATGTTTATGTCTAAATACATATATTATTTAATTTATTATTAATATGTATTTTATATTTTATATCGATAATTAATTTAGTGGTTAATTATATATGTAATATAATTGTTAAATATAAATTTTTATCTTTAAAATTTAATAATTTTATATTAAATAATTTTCTATGATTATTATTTTGAATGATTGAATTAAAAAAAAAATAAAAAATAGGCCTAGATTATTGTCTACATATTTCACAACATTGAGACTAATATGCAAGTCATTTTTTAATTACAAAAATTATTTAAAAAATTAATATATTAAACATATAAAAAATTTTAAAAAAATTATTATTATACTATTAGAATATACTATAAAATCATAACTAAATTCTTATAAATAAAGAGTATATATTTAAATAAATTTTTAAAAATGTTTATATCAGACGTTTTAAAATTGTTTTTATTATATTAAGATTGTTGAACTTTATAAGAATAAGATATATAGATTCTTTCGTCACAATTTTAAAAATTTATTTGTCTAAATAAAAACAATAAATCTAATCAAAATAAGAACTTGTATAATAAAAAATTGTTAGAATGAAAATGTGAGATTTTTTAAAGAATAATATGTATCATAAATAAATTATAATAATCCTTTTTATAGTATACTTAACATATATTCTTAAGACATAAATTAACAAAACTCATAATATAATAGAAACTTTTTAATATTTTTAGTGTATTTAATACATTAAAAATAAAAAAAATTAACTTTTATAATAATTTTTATAAAATATTTTTTTATCGTATGTTTAATGTACAGCAAAATTCTATAATAAATTAAGAAGGTTGAAGTAAGAGTTAGCAGCCATTAACTCCATAATAAGAGAACCCACATTGAAAGCCGAGTCAGAAGAAAACGAAGAAGAGAGAGAGAGAAGAGAGCATTGAATTGAAACAAAGACTTATCATCTTCGTGTTTCTGAAATTTGTGAAATTGCCATGGCTGTTTCTGCGCACCTCTGTTGTCGTCTCCCCACAACTCGCACCGACCTTGCCTTGCCGGAGACCTTCGCCAGGCTCCGATGCCGGAAGCCTCACTCTCTCTCCGTCCGATGCAGCTCCGGCGAGTCCTCCGTCGCCGTTGACAACTCCGAGGACTTCGATGCCAAGGTCTTCAGGCATAATTTGACTCGTAGCAAGAATTATAATCGCAGAGGGTTTGGTCACAAGGAAGAGACCCTCAAGCTCATGAATCGTGAATACACAAGTATTCTTCTTCATGCAAATTTAAATCTTTATTTATTTTTTTTTTCTTGTTTTCGAATTCTGAACTCAAAAGTTTACTTTTTTATAAACTGGCCATGTCTTTGGTTTTGGTCAAAGTTTAGTTCCCGGATCAATTTCATTACTATTTTTGCATAAAAGTACTATTTTGGAAAAAAAGTTTTTTTTTTTTTAATCTATTTATTCGGAACTGAGTTGAGAATTAGAGTTGAGCTTCTTTACCATAGAAAAAAAAAAGTTTGTTATTACTTAAATTTTCTTCTCAGACGAAAATAGAAATGATTATAGCTGAGTTGGGTTTTTCTGTTGTTTTTGCTACGAAGTAATGAAGAAGTTTGTTACTTTTTTAACTTTTGAATAACTGCATGTGTCAGATTTTAACTGATTTTCTTGAAGATTGATGTTGAGCTTATTTGGATATGCTTTATGCTTTAGTTTTTGTTGGGACTTTTCTTTGATCATCCAGAGTAGCTAGTTCTCTGAGAATTCGGACATGCAGCGTGGTGTTCTTTGTTATTGATGTTATGTTACCTTGTTCTGTGTTTATGTAGTGACTTTGTGTGTGTCATGTTTTTGGAATTTCAGGTGACATAATTAAGACTTTGAAGGAAAATGGTTATGAGTATACATGGGGTTCTGTCACAGTGAGGCTGGCCGAAGCCTATGGCTTCTGCTGGGGAGTTGAGAGGGCTGTTCAAATCGCATACGAGGCGAGAAAGCAGTTTCCTACTGAGAATATATGGCTTACCAATGAGATCATCCACAACCCAACTGTTAATCAGGTCTCTTGATATTCTCTATTTGTCTATCACCATCAGTGATCTCAGATTATTTTTAACTCGGTGCTTTCTAGTTATACCATAAAGTGCATGAAGTTATAAGAAATTGTCGGTTGCCTAAAATATTTTCTCGATGTGGTTGATTTTCTTTGTAAACATGAAGTTTTTGTGTGCGAATCGCCCTTTTTAATGTTGAATGCTTAACTTGGTAAGTTGTTAATGCAGAGATTACAAGAGATGAAGGTGCAGGATATTCCTATTGTGGAAGGAGAAAAACAATTTGAGGTTGTTAACAAGGGTGATGTAGTCATATTGCCTGCTTTTGGAGCAGCAGTGGATGAGATGTTGACTTTGAGTGAGAAAAATGTTCAAATTGTTGATACAACTTGCCCATGGGTTTCAAAGGTATTTCTTCAAAAACATGACCTTCTATTGTGCTGGTTTACATTCATCTTCTGTCACCAGATACTGAGAGTTAAGAGTATTTATGAAATAATTGTTTGTAGGTGTGGACTTCTGTTGAAAAGCACAAGAAAAAGGATTATACCTCAATAATCCATGGTAAATATGCGCATGAGGAAACTGTAGCAACTGCATCTTTCGCTGGAAAGTACATTATTGTGAAGAATATGAAAGAGGTTTGCACTAAGTTGCTCATAATACCCAGTGTTTGTGTGTGTTTGAAGGTCTTGCCTTGGGTGATAGAAATTTTTTTTAATTTTGCATGTTTGTTAACCTCTTCCAGGCAGAGTATGTTTGTGACTATATTCTTGGTGGTAAGTTAAATGGATCCAGCTCAACCAGAGAAGCATTTTTAGAGGTATATTTTCCTGTCATGTGCTTAATATTGTTTAGAAATCCTGGTCTTCATTCCATGTCATGGTTAATTTTTGTTTCATTTGTTTCCCAGAAATTTAAATATGCCATTTCCGAGGGCTTTGATCCAGACAAGGACCTTGAACAAGTCGGCATTGCAAATCAGACTACAATGCTCAAGGGAGAGACCGAAGAGATAGGTTAGTTTTCTTTTTCCCTTTCCTTCTCATGCTATTTCTTCAGAGATTACGAGCCTTGCCATAATTATTTTACTGATTGTTTTGCAGGGAAACTAGTGGAGAGAACTATGATGCAAAAATTTGGTGTAGAAAACATCAATGAGCACTTCATGAGCTTCAACACTATTTGTGATGCCACTCAGGTGGTCTTTTTCTGCCAATTAGATTTCTTGCCCCCTTTTTTTTAGGAATAGTTAAAATCTGATTACCATGTATTCCCACAGAAAAGAAGGGATATCACAGTTTTAAGCCAGTTATAGATTGTTGTATATATAACTTGTCTATGCCAGAGCACTGGCTAGTGTATATGTATTTATTCAACTCAACAGCTAAACCGAATTCTCTTTCAGGAGCGACAAGATGCTATGTATAAGCTGGTGGAACAAGATATGGATCTTATGCTAGTCGTTGGTGGGTGGAACTCAAGCAACACATCACACTTGCAAGAGATTGCTGAGGAACGCGGAATTCCTTCTTACTGGATCGACAGTGAGCAAAGAATTGGTCCAGGAAACAAGATAGCACACAAGTTGATGGTAAGAATGGATATTGAAATTGATGCCTTATCAACTGATCTCTTTCACCCTTTACCAGTAGTAGTAATTTATTTATTTTGTCTATCAGCATGGTGAACTGGTGGAGAAAGAAAACTTTCTGCCGAAGGGTCCAATAACGATTGGTGTTACATCTGGTGCATCCACACCAGACAAGGTAATTTCTCTTGCCTTGCCTGTAAATGAGTAAATCCCCGGCAAACACACGGAAGTCAAAGGCGTTCCGATCAAATTTGTTGTCCGGCACTATTAGGAGGGCAAATTTGTTTGGTCAGGGATGAGATTAGGATTTACTCTATAAATTGATCAAACTTATACCATACTACTCTATTCTTACCATTTTTTTTTTTAATTTCTTTTGTATATCAAATAGGTTGTGGAAGATGTGCTTGTCAAGGTGTTTGACTTGAAACGGGAAGAAGCAATGCAACTCGCTTAGAGTAGGCCTGGATGCATACACTAT
This sequence comes from Arachis hypogaea, assembly GCF_003086295.3. Taxonomy (NCBI): domain Eukaryota; kingdom Viridiplantae; phylum Streptophyta; class Magnoliopsida; order Fabales; family Fabaceae; genus Arachis; species Arachis hypogaea. The sequence continues at coordinate 6,867,637 of NC_092048.1, forward strand.
TTGATGTACAAGTGAAACCAGGGACATGAATTACAGAATCTATCAAAGTCCCATGTATTGTAAAATTTATTTATATATGAAGAATAACTCGAGTTCTTGTGTGTTGCCTGTTGTGATATCAGTGCTAGTTATTGCTGACAATTAGTGTTACATTTGTAAAATTTTGGCAACAAGATGAAAATGTATTTGAAAACCGGAATATCTTGATACAGATAAGAAATAAAAGTTACTGATTCATATTTTCATGAAGTTGCAACCTCTACATTGTGGAAGAATCACACTTCTGATATGCTCAAATAACTTAATAAGAGCAATAAATGACACTGATCTCAAACACTTAACACTAAGTATTTCTCATTAAGTAAAATGATATTACACTTGATATTGCTGTATCTTTAGTGAGATATGACACTAATCTTTATTGTTAATATCACAAAAAGAGATCTTAGTATAAATATAACAAAATAAAGTGTGTAAAGTATAATATTACATAATCTTGAGAAAACAGTGTAATTTTCTCTAAATTGAATGATTGGCTAAGATAAAGGGTAGATATTAACATTTGGATTTATATTAACATAAAAAATTGCAGGAAATGTACATGTAATGAACTGATTATAGCTAGATAATGTCAACTCTGAAGAACTTTGACAATTTTCTTGATTCACTTTGGTCAAATCTCAAATCCTTGGCACATGCTGGGAACCTTGTTGAATTTTGATGAAGTCTTACCTGTATTTGTATGTCAAAAATACTACTATTGCATTGCTACATAATGTGGCACTTATCCAAATTGAAGAGTCTCAAAAGGTATAAGCTAGCCACTAGTAATGGTGTCAACTTGCTGAGATGAAGAAGATTCAACTATTTCAGGAACCTTATCAAGCAAACGGTTCATCTCTTCAGGGAACTCCATCTTTGCTCTATTAGTCTTCCCTCCAATAATCACACTTGTTCCATCTTGTATGGCCCATATCTTTGAATTTGACCAATAAATAAAAATAATCAGTTTCATATTGCATGTGATAAAGCTACAAGAAAGTAATTTGTTAATTTTTTGGTCAAAGATCTTTGTTTTTTCAGTCATTTATATCGTCTTAGTTGTTCAATATTACCAATTTTTATGTTATTGACATAATATTTTATTTCTAGCATGGTTTTCTGACCATTGACTTATTCAACCGTCACTCTTATACCTCGGGAAATTCTAATAAAAATTTTGATAAATGATTCTGAGTTGAAAGTTCTGACCAGTGACTTCTTAGCATTATTGACTTAATCAAACACAACACTAGTTAATAGGCATATTCAAAACAACTATCTTGACAATATATTCTGCGTTTCTGACTGCTTAGCATTACTCCTTTTTTCAAAAAAAATAAGAAATAAAAAATAACATTAAGAGTATTAGACGGCACGGCAGTCCATTCTTTTGTAAGGAATTTTCTGGGATGATATATTTATATTATTATGCACATAAACTCTCTTCATCTTTACACCATGTCTATGTGTACTTTTGTTCCTTTTTATTTTTTAATTTTTTGAAAAAAATATGTACATTGATCTCTTGGAGTTTTCTAACTTTGCATGACCTGCCTTCACTTAATTTTCCTAAAGAGTAATCATTAGAAGGCCTAATTCTTCCTCTAATACTTAAATGAATAAGAATTCAAATATATATGTATTCTTTTAAAATATCAAAAAGATAAAAAAAATACAAAACTTTCTTTCTTTAGAAATTAAGAGGATAAGTTCAGACTCCTAATCATTTTTCAAATAAGAGATAAGGATGATTCACACATTTGAAAATGTTCAAAATATTGATTTAAGAATTTTCAAAGAATTTAATTTTGATGCACTATTAGACATTAGTATAAAACAGTTTTGCAGGTGCATTTACATAACTCCACCTCAGCAAAAATAACTATCTTTCACATTGACAGCGTGAATGGTTAACCAAAAAACGGATGTGATTGGACGACCGCATAAAATTTTACACTAACAGTGTATCAAAATTAAACTCATTTTCAAAATGATGAATTTTATTATGGTACTTGCAGTGATTATAAAACACTGCCAATATTTTTTAATTAGGTCAACTTTTTAAAATTAAAAGGTGTTGACAAATAGTAAAAAAGTGTGACTTTAATTTTAGTTACACTTTTTAAATGTTACCAAAGTTTCATAGCTACCATGGCCACCGTAAAATGAACATTTGAAAATATAGAGGTTAAAGTGCACAGCATATATTTCAAGAGTAAAGTGCAACTAACCCAAGAAAAAAGCCATAAAATAAAGAAATTGCTTTCTAAAGCCATGGTACTAAAATATGCTTTGTATAATGATGCATTATGTAAGGTATTATTCAGCAGAATCTCACCTGTGAATGAGATAAGTAGCTAATGCAAGTAGTGAGCATGAGAGCACCAAATCCAGCATAAACAGTTGGAACTCCCGGGTCAGTCTGCATCAACAAATTGACAATGATAAAATCAATTAATAGCAGCTAAAGAAGAAGTAAGTGAATGATTAACGAGTTTAAGTTGATATGATACCTTCAAGTCCAAGCCACTGCTCCCTATTGCATCAAGAATCACAATTTCTGAGCCATCAATATTGATTGGGAGCTTTGAATTAGGCCTTCTAACTCCTGCAAATTTCCCTTCCTTATCATAAAGGACAATTGACTGCAGATCACGCGCAAGCATAGATCTAAAATTTGGCACAAGAGAGTAAATAAGAATGATACAAGTATCTGATTCTTTGAAATTTGTTACTAACTATTTTTAGAATATCCTAAGAGGAATACTTTCCTAATAAGCACAATTCTTAGAGTTTCCATTATACTTTAGCATCACGGTTAAGTTTCAAAATACTTACATTCCCTTAACATCAGGAGAGTTGATATCTCCAACAGGTAGGAAAGTTCCAAAAAGTTTCTTGTCCCCATTGATCTGTAGAGGGGCCATAGCCAAGTTATAAGGTCCTTCATTGTCCTTAAGAATTTGAAGTGCTGAAATACTCCAATCTGTCTGATATATAGTGATGCCACCATATCTTAAAGGATCATTTACACTAATTGTTTTTCTCATTACTTCTTTCCCATCCATGTCAAGGAGGGAAAGATCAGTGTGGAACTGCGAAACCTGTAACGAAAACCAAAAAGTAAATCATAGATCAGAGAAGCAATGTTGATAGAACTCAAAACTGTAAAATTTTATACTTTCATCTCTTCGGATTGAAGTTCCATGAATTCAATGCTGAATCAGTTGCAAGTACATTCTCTAAAACCTCACAGAAAACAGAAATCAACATTTACCTCTCCACTTTCAAAATAATCCATGTAAAATCTGTTGACATGAATCTCTGTATTAAAAGCTTCAGTGGGAGTGGACAGAAAACCAGTAGGACCAAGAACATCTCCTACAACAAAATTCAGCCCTTGCGGCACCGTGACTGAACCTTTGAAGCTCCCAGCAGCACTTAGAGTTCCTCCAACCATTATCAGCAGCAGTGATATATGGACTCCTATAGGGGCCAGCCGACCGGCAAGCCCTTGAAAAGCATATAAACATGGTCCTTTCAAGAATACCTACAATAAAAAAACCACACTTCTTCAGCACAAAAGATTACACTCAAGCTCCTTGTTAGCTAATAAATAAACTAAATACAACTATACAAGCAATTAAGACTACACAGATTCTTAAGGATATGAAGAAAAAAGAAAGAAAGTCATTGTCAAGCATTTGAAGTATTAGTGACCTCATATCCAGCTCCCATTAATAGAGTACCAACATCTTCAATTGATGCTCTTGTCAACGTATCTGAAAATTCTTGCTTACGAATAGTCTCAGCAGAATGCAAAAATGCCCATCTACAACACAATTTAGCCCGAAAAGTGATCAATAAATTTTCTAAATGAGAGATTATGAATACAGAAAATGTCCAAACCGAACCTTCTCGAAACCTTGACGAGCGGAATCTGTGTCGTGTAAGTGCAGGCCATCAGAGATGCACCAAGGAGAGCCAACATTCCAATGAATACAGGGGATGTAAACATGTGATCAAAGCCAAGGGTGAGAACCCATCTCCAAGTAAAAAAACCCAACACAGGATGATCTTCAGGGTAATTTTTGAAGTAAAAATCAGGGGCCTCACCTTGTTCAATAACAGTTCCTATCATAGAAAGCTCCAACATTTAGTCAATTTAAATCATATTAAAGCAAAATTTGCAGCCACAATAACATTCAAATGGTTGTATAGTAACTCAAATAGCATCTCTAGTCATACTAAGTTCATCATCAAACTTCAGGAAACTGTGGAACAGTATCTAGTCTCTCCTTTCAATAATATCTGTCACTATGAAAATTTAGTGGGGTTGTAACTGAATGATCGAATTTCCAAAGTTACATATATTGTGGGGTGGGTGGAGCATGTTCTAAATAACAAGAAAAGGAAGCAAGCACAATCGACATGATAAATACTTCTGAAGTTGCATTTGGGAAATTAAAATGCCAGCAAGCTCCTAAGACAATATAGAATTTCAAAACTATAGAGTGGAAAAAAAATAATAAAGAACAGCTTAATTGAGACACATAGAAGTAAAATAAAGCTGAACAACACAAACATATATACCTAAAGCCATTAAAGCTGCAATGGTGAACATTTCTCCAATAGCCAAAGACAAATTAGAGAGAATCTGCAACACCTTTTTGCTCAACTTCTTGGCCAACCCAGAAACCCCTCCTTTTTTCTTTGAGCTAACTGGGACACTCTCATTGCCACTGCCACCATTGATGTCATCTTTATCAACTGCAAGTGGAGGAGGCGAAGTTTCTGATAGCACAATCTTCTGGGAAACGCTCTTCTTCCCTTTGTTATTGATATCCTGAGAGCTTTTTAGCTTAGAGTTTATGGTAAATGAGGGAACTTTGGCTATCCTTGCATGGTGGGTGTTGTGTGGCAATGGCTTGAACTTGAAAATGGGGTTAAAGATGGGAACTTTGAGGAAATGGGTCTTGAGGAGACATGGATTCGAGGAGTTTAAGGGACTGAGTGTCTTCATCGATCAACACTTCGGAGACACTCGCGGTTTGTTTCAGGTTTCTGTACTCAATTTGAGGCCATAATAACGACCACGGCGGTTACTTTATCCAAAATATAGATATTTTATTATTATTATCAGATATTATTATATGATTTCTGTTCTTTTCTTTTTTTTTTTTTTCAATGGGTACTAGAGTGCTATATTTGGACTCAAGTAGTTAATTTAAGTAGAATTACTAACCAATTTGGGTTGGTCGCTTAATCAAGTATCGATTAATTGGTTAATTGTTGACTTGTCGGATTAAAAAATACCTTAAAAACAAATTAGAATTACTCTTAATTAAATAGTCCCTTTGGAGATAAAATGGAAAAATCCACTTAATCATATCACAACGATTGACAGGTCCTATAAGAATATTTTACTAATAATTTAGATGATCTATTTTCTTTTTGATAATACTTAATACTGCAGTGTGCTAGAGTAGTAAACAGTAATAGCTTGATGCATTATTATGCAAATGGATTAAAAGACCCTACTACATAAGTCATGAGGAAATCATCGCCATGGTTATATTGGACTTTTAATGAGGTATTAGTATTTGCCAGTGATCTTTATTAAGATATAAGAATACCAGTAAGTACTAATAACAGTTCGAAAGATTGGAAATTTGGTGAAATTGTTGTATTTTTGGACAAATAAGAATGGTCCTGTTAAGTAAATTTCACAAATTCCCTTGTCATAAAGTACGATTAATCATATGATTGGATTGCTTTACACAACGTTTCTGAGAACTTTTCATGTGCTAACAAGACATCAGTTAAGCTGTAATTGTCTCAAAAGGGGAAGAGGAATCTGTAATTGTATCACTTCCTATTTGACTGTCACTGTGAATGCAATATCCCCCGACTCAATGAATCTCCCTAACAACAGCTCGCAGTTTTTGAAAAGAATGATGTCCGTGTTGAGCTCTAAGAAACCATGTTGCTTGCTGAGACACCTCCTTTAACAGCAAAAAGAAAGTCCTGCAGAACGCAAGTAATTAGCGGAGGGAACAACGATCCGGGGCGAGCAACAAAATATGCTCTAACAGTGACCACAAAATGGCAGATGTTCAGAAGCAAAATTTGTTTGATGACTAATGAGATGTAGCATAGCAGTAAGATAATGTCCCATTTTTTACCTTCATTTCTAACCGGAGGAATTGAAGAGATTAGTCACCCAGGTGGCAAATTCAACTCTGCTTTGCTACTAGCTCGATGTCGGATCCAATTTCAGCAAGCTTGGCTTCCTTAGAAGCCTTTGCTGCTTTTGCAATGCTCAATACATCGAAGTCCAGCGCTGCCTTTTTAACAAGACCTTCAAGCATCTGTTCGAAGAGGATTTATCGAACGAAAAAATGAGTGAAGTGATTCATGGAGCATGATAACATCAAAGCACAAGATGAGACATTTAAAATTACCAGTGATCCAACAGCAACTAAAGCACGGAATTTGGAATCAACTTCTACATTTCCTTCCTCGGCAATCTGCAGCAGAAAATGCATAATATAAAAATGAAGAAATGATGACATAAAAAATTGAGCAACTTTGATATTTCAAATAAAGTGGAAACGTAAAATACTATGCAGCTCCTCATTTATTATTTCAAGTATAGAGAAGCTTTGCAGTTTAGAAGCTCTCCATTACATGGGTGTAAAGAGTGATTGAGTGAATATATGAAGTACATCATACCTCAAGTGCTGCTGATAAGACTTGATATTGACCTTCTTGATCTTTCGATTCAATTAACAGAACAGCATAACTGCAAGGATTACATGAGAAGTAAAAGGTATTGCAAGCTTACTTTGTGGAACCTTACTTTTGCACTTCTGAAAGCAAATAATTGAAATAACGGAAATACTGAATTATAACTAAGATCTTAAATCTTAATATGTGAAGGTCCGCAGCTAAAGTATCTATGCTTATGCAGCAGAATAATGGCAATAACTCAAATAAGTAGGTTTGAACATGGAGGAGAATCCAAGGTTTCGAGAGTTTCCCTCTGGAACTTATTTATTCCATTTTTGAGTAATCAACCAGAAAGCAACAACATAAAAGAGGGCTTCAAAATCTAAATAAATGAATTGTACATACATAAATACAGGCATGAGATCCACTAGCGAAATTATGCGAGCTACTAAAAGACCAAACCCATAACTCATCTGTATCAGTTTATCCCTCAAACACTGTGAACCAACATAACTCAAGTAATCAACCAAAGACTTACTTGAGTATCAAGGTAGAATAGGACAACTGCAAGTTTTTGTTAGGAGATGAACTACAACTCGAGAAAGCATCAAGAACCTGCAACTCACAAAGTTAGAATTAGCACAAATAAATGGCCAAGATCACTAGAACAGAAAAAAAAGATGGACAAATTACATGGTAGCTCTTTTAGGACAGAAAATCTTCACCAAAAATTGCACTAAATTGGCCCAGGTAAAAAATACAATAAACTAAAAAATGTAGCAGTTGAGCAAATTAAAAGGCCTTGTCACAAATGGCATATGTATAGATGCTCATATTAAATTATTAATACAAGTAGGGTAATGGATAGCTCTGCATTAATCAGCGAAGTCATTACTATAATTTATATGCACCTCTTTCTTGACAAAAATATTAAAACAAGAAAGATGCTATCAGCTAACCTCACTGCGATGTTTCTGCAACCAGCCATAGTAGCATGAATTCTTGAAAAGATTAGTAACAGTACGAATGCTGGTCAACAGATTTGCAGGAATTGATGAATTTGAAGTGACCTTTTTAATCACTTCCATTAATATATCTGAATATTAAAGAACAGATAATCAATGAGCAAATGAACCTCAACCAAAAGTGTAGGTGGCCAAAGTTAAATGGGGCTTCAGTATTTATGCATATTTGACAAAGTTAAGATGGAACTTGAATTGATGATATAATAAATTCATAATTTGAAGTCAGAAAACAAAATGATGGTAATCTTGATACCATTTTCAGCTTGAAAATGCTTGTGAAGCATAGTAGCCCCATCTGGATGAAGAACTATCATCCTTACAAGATCAATGACTGCAGAGATCAAGCACAATATGAAAAAGTAAGCAAATCCAAGTTCCAAAATCTGATAAGTTGATTGATTAAGAAATGAGCGTACAATGAACAAATTTCTCCAACGGTTTTGGTTCAACAACTAACCAGGAAATATCATTGAAATTGGCCATGACCGAAGCAAGTTCAGCAACAAGGATATATCAGCATCCGCAAATTTACTAGAATGATAATGTGAAGTATCTTTCAGAATTTTCACAATGGCACCCAGTCTGGAAACATCGAGTTCAGTCAAAGACAAGTTCTGCTTTTCCTATGAGATTCACAACACAACCAAGTTACTCAGGAAATTCATTATTTCAATTAATAAAGAACCATAACAAAATCAAGAAAATTAATGACACTGTCACACTGAACATGGAAGCAAGCTTGCTAAGACATAGAACTATATTATTCGTATGCAAAGCAATTGTTTTTCAAAGGAGGGAAGCAGCAGGTCAATGTTGTCTGCTGTATAAAAAGAGAATGATAACATGTAGTTCCCCAGTCCAAAATCAAAAGTTATTTTTACATTGAAACTCAACCTGTATTTTTACATTGATGAACAGGTATATTGAAGTAAAAAATTACCACAGATAAAGCATTTCTGTATGGTTTTCTACACAAAATATTCCGATGGCTTCAAATAACATATGCAAGATATTAACAACTTGGGGATAATTTTAGAATTATGTAGCATACCTGGTCAGATTGTAAAGCACTGTTGAATTCAGTTATCTTTTTGAGGATCCCATCAAACTGAGCTGTATCAAAACCAAGCATCCCTTTCTGGCAATAGAATTAAGTGCTGAACATTAGCTCACATTATAAAATTAACTTGAAGAGGGAAAGAAAAGTATGAAGTTCCATTATCAGAACAATAAGACAGGTTTCAACACTTATTCAATCCTCTCTTTTTGAAAAAAAAATGTACAGAAACTAATCAGGCAATTTTCTTGAACATGTACCAAGAGTCCGTTTGCATGTGAAATAAACCAAGTAACATGTGCCAAGAGTCCTTTCTTGCTATTGTAGCACATTAGTGAACAAATCAACTTTTCTCTTAAAGCATGGGTATTGAGACCATAGTCTTAGCCTCTAGACAAATTACAATCTCATTTTTAAAATTGTTGATATACATGCCAAATGTTAATCTGAAAGTATACCTTAGGAATATGCTTGAAAGTAGGTTTTGCAGAAGCATCTGTAATTAAAAAATAACAATTGTTTTAATGGAGACTGACACACACAAGCACATAATGCAGCATGGATGGAACTAAAGCAGGACAAAGAAAGCTGGATTTTCACCAGATGTTCGTGAAGGTTGTCCTGGTACATAAGCATTGGCTGAAAAACAAGGAAAAAACAATCAAGCAAAAAATAGAAGAATAACAAATATATTTGACCTCATTGATTACCATCATTCTTTTAAAGTTGAGCAAAGACATAATTATACTTACCACCAGTGTAAGGATCACGAAATGAAGCATCAAAGGTAACATCCTTTTGTCCGGTATTTTGAAGTATGAACTGTACAATTTGTTCACGGAAGGAAAGAGGAAGGTTCTCTTTGAGTAGCCATTTGTCAGCAACATCATAGGGATTATCTGTAGATGTTGTACAACTTGCTTATTAATTGACAAGAATAAACTATTTTGAGCAAGCAAAACATGAAGCTATTCAAAGTATGACTCAAAGGTTACTTAAAATAGGAAAAAAAATTGATGTTCTACATCCAAGTTGTGTTATATAAGACAAACAATAGCAAGAGACAAGAAAACAAAAGGAAGAAAATGTGCAAAAAAGTAGCTGAAAAGAATTTCTGGATCATTACATCAATGAGAAGCCTTAGAAACCTAATTAATCACTCCCAAGTTCTGGCAACTACATGAAATTTTTTCGTCTCTTCCGTTGATTATTGCATATAATGATAGGGAGAATATTTGAGTTGATTGACACTTTCTACTGCCTTGAAAGTACAATGAATTCATTGTTCCGAGCATAAGCAAAATGAGAATGCTTACATTCAAATGGAATATGAATAAATAAATCCACTAATATACATACTTGGAATGGCAATTATATGGTATATCTAAAACTACACAGAAACTATTTAGTTAAATACTTTAATAATATGCTTCTACTGGCTCCGAAAAATTTGCTACACATCCAAAAGGGAGATTCTTTATCAAAAGTTGCTTAGACCCAAGCAGTAGAGTTACATCTCTTGCTGCAGCACAAAAGAGTAATGCAAAGATTGTTTCCTCAAGAATATAAAATGACACCACCTCAGCAAAAGCCTTGTGGTTGAAGTGTGTACCTGATCGATTGTATGGCAACTTGCGGATAGGCATACCATCTCCAATGTCGACATCAAATACTGAACCGCAGAAGTAAAAATTTATAAGAAAGGAGTCTGAAGAAGATAAAGCCAATAAACTGTGCAAGGGAACCACAGGAAACTGACCATAGTCATACTGAACACCATCGTGGAAAGCGCGACCTGATTCCTCCGGTCCATCAACAACTTCACCAATCTTTAGGAAAACATAAATTGTTAATAAAAAATAACCGTGTCAGACAGGTTGGCAAGTGACTGAGGCTGAAGCATTAGACAGGTTAAATAAGATATAAACAATAGAACACATATTTGTTGATTTGAAGTTCTTATCACCAATATAGTCAAAAACTCAAAAGAATCAAGAAGGGGAATTACTTTATCCCACTTCTGTTCTGGCATGTTCCATGCATATGCCACCCCATTATCCCCCTCTCTGACTACTTTTGTCTGGCCATCACTAGTACCTGTGCATAACCGGAAGATTATTAAAAGAGAAATCATGATCAAAAGAAGAAACAAATAACATGGGTGGGGGACAAAAGCTTTGGCTAAATGAAAACTGAAAAGGAAACAGATAAACCAGACCTGGGATCTTCAGTGCCTCCAAGCCGGGTAACTCTTCCAATTTCAATCCACCAACCCTTTTTCTACAAAAGTTAAAAGAAAATGCTAGTCCTCAATCACGTATGATAGCAATATATAATTAATCCAAGCATGACACAATTCGAATAAAAAAAAAGAAGAAAACAACAAGGTGGTGGCAAGGTCAAATCAACCATCTATTTCAGAGTTGAACTGATGGTTAAGAAAATTTCAATATGGACAGACAGAAAAGGAGAAACAACATTTTGAAACAGCAGGTGCATGACTAATTGACTATACCTACTAGTCTTGTATTGAGAAAGTTCAGAAGCGTATAAATCACGCTCAAGCTGGTCAGCAATATTATCTGGATGAACTGTCCAAATGCGTACAACTCCATCCGAACACGCTGTCACAATATCCCCATTTTCCATGAACTTTGCATCCCAAACACAACCAGGATGCTCTATGCTCTGAACACAAACTCCATCTGAAAATTATGAAGGAAAAAATTTCCAACACAAGTTACATAAGCAATGAAATAAATAAATACATAAATAAATAAATATTTTACACATTCTGTAAAAAGAATAGAAATTAATTAGCATAAGCCAATATAATAAAGCTTAATGTGAATGCTGAACTAATCAGACAAAGACAAACATGAACCAGTTTCCTAAATTTGCTTGCTAACATATGGAAAAATGCAAGACATAAAGGGGGAGAGTGAGAGACAGAACTCCTCCCCAATAAACTTTGTGGAGATAGACTACCAATGTTAATTCTGTAGCTCATTAAACACACACTAGACGATATTGAGCATCATTGCTGAACCACTGACAATATTCCAGAAAATATTCCAGTGACACACCAATAAGTAGGAAACATGTAATCACCTTTCCATATTTTTGCAAATCGGTCTTCACTACCACTGACGATAAGTCCAGATGCATGTGAATCAACTGAATAAACAATTGCAGTATGGCCAACCATCTCCATTAACACTTGACCACTTACTGCCCATAATCTCAGAGAACTGTACCAATAGAAGCAAGTGAAACAGAGTATATTATTCTGATGCAAAGCAGGAATACAGTATTGATTAGATTTAAAAGTGTGTTCAGAAATAAACCCCCACCCATCATGTGATGAGGATAGGACCCCAAGGCCAGCCATCACAGCCAATCCTCTAACCGTATCTGCACACTCCTCAGAAGACGTCAGGATTTACCATGAAACAACAAAATAAATAAGAGCACCCCATAACAACACAAAGTAGCATAAAAAACATGTTCTCAAGGTAATATAATTGCAAGGTCACTTTGGCCTTTTTTCAATTGTTAATCAAGAACTAACCTAATTCAATCAGTCCTCACCACCCAAGGAAATGCATAAGAAAAACTTACAAAATCAATATTATACAGTGACAACATAAACATTAAAATGTGTCTAAAGATGATGAAAAGCAAACCTGCATGTCCATTGAAAGTATGTAAACAAGTTTTTCCTCTCCAAAGCTTCAAAGTTGTGTCACTTGAACCTAGAACATGTCAGAAGATAAGTTAAATAACTTAACTTACTATAATGCCATTTCAATATTGTTTACAAGAATAAAGTTTTTACCTTCAGTTAACGATATGGGATTTCATGATTGCTCTGAGGAACAGCAATTATAAACAATTTCATAGAATAGAATGACTAGTTGACTACAGATCAAAAAGATATGAAGAGATTTTTGGAGAGCAAAATGCATGAGTGACAGTACCTGTAACAAGCTCGCCTGAAGGTAACTTTATAACAGCTTGGATAGGTGCCTTGTGAGCCTCCCATGTCTCTACAGATTGTCCATTTCTCCACCGTCTCAAGGTACTGCATAATAATTCGGAAAGTCAATAAACATAATAGAGCTAGGAATAGGATACGCTAAAAGAACAAAAACAAACAAAATATAAACACAAACACAGGTAGCACCTAGAAAAAGGTATCAAATAAACTAAAACAACAGTTTGAAAACCATGGATCAAAATTGTAATAACTTAGATGGTTGAAAGCTAAAGCTTCACAAAAGATTATCATTGGTGTCCAAGAGCAATACTAAAATCAAGTAAACCCTAAACCCTACGAAGCTACTCCAGAAGAAACAAACGTACTGCAATGCAGAGCATCTTCAATATACTTATTCACATTCAAATTATCCACCAAGAAACCAGGCAAACTGAATCACAACCAATTATTAGACTCTAACAACATTGCTGATCTCAAATTCAATATTCCTGAACAGTGAAGACATACTTGGGGAAGAAGTGATTACAGTTAAATTCAACACATAGATATCTCTATATTTGATCATCCCCGTTCAAGTTTCCAAACAAGGAAACCAATCAAACTGAATAACAACATAGCCGAATCGAAAATAATTTCAAAGTCAATGAACCCTACCAATCAACAGAAGATGAAACAATATCCCCATTATCCAATGTAATGCTAGTGACCTGCAAAGAATGGCCTTTGAGGGTTTGAACCTTCTCACCACTCTTCAAGTCCCAAACCAAAACGAGTGTGTCCATTCCACCTGACACAACCCCACCTTCTGTGAACTCGTCGTTGGGAGGAATCCATGCAATTGGTCCAACGAAGCTGGTGTGACCCAAAAGAATCTTCGAAGACACGAACTTGCGTTTCTCAGAAGGGTCCTGAGACCAAAGCCTAACGGTTTTGTCCCTCGACGACGTCGCTATGCGCTCGTTGCCGCACACGCATATTCCACGAACCTAAATCGATTATTCAGTTCAATTCAACCGATCAATTCAAAAATCGAAAACAAACAAATAAAAAATCGAAAAAAAGAGAGAGATTTGAATGTTACGTCATCTTCGTGGCCACGGAGTTCACAGCGCAACTGATACTCATTGAAATCGATCTCCATTAATGTTGTTATGAACTGAGAAGAAGAACGTAAAACCCAGCTGAAGGAGTTCACAGCAGAGTTAGAGTGTGAGAGAGTACCAAAGTTCCTTCCTTTGCTTCTTCAACACTTCTACTCTAAACAAAACTTTAATTAAATAAAATTTAGTTAGAAAAATAAATATTTTTATAAATAATCTTTTTTTAAATAAAAACAACTATCAATAATTTTGTAGAAATGGTCACTTAGGTTAATTGTTAATCATCATTCATCATAATAATATTAAAATTAAAAAAAAAAAACCTTCAACATGCATTATGTATTAATTATTAAATTAAGAAAATTAGTAGGTTGCTTATATCTAATCTGATTATCGCTATTTTCTTTATTATTATTTGTCTACTATTTTCAGTGTATTTTCACTATTTTGTTGGTCAACTGGGGAGGCAATATGTTTGGTCAACCAGCAAGTAGTCACCAAAAAAAAAAAAAAACCAGCAAGTGCTTTCAATGGGCCTATAATCTTTAAGAAAGGCCCAAGGAACTTAGAGATAGGCCCAACTATTTTGCTTTTAGTTCAAAAAAATAACTTTTAAAGCATGAGGTCACAGGTCCAAAAAAAAAAAAGCATGAGGTTTCACCTAGTTATAAATAGTAATAATAAATAGTAACGGATTAGTCTTGACCTATCAAATTAAAAAATACTGTGAATAATAAAAAAAATACACACTAAAATTATTCGACTTATTTATCCATAAAATAAAAACAATCTCAGCTATATTTTTTTATAATAAATACAATTTTGAAATTACACATGTTCTCAGGTATATAATCTCAGGCAGTAACTTATTTTACAAGCATTTAAAATCATTCATCATAGTATACCAAAAATAAATCAATCATTGTTTTATATTGTATTAACTATAGGTCCTAATTCCTAAGTCCCAAAGTATAATGCCCCCAATTAGCTAAAAAGAATCTCAAAATATATAACTTCAGATGCTATTATAAAGTTTAAACCTAAAGAAATTTGAAAATGTTTCACATGCAACTCGTGAACACAACAAAACTATGTAACACCAACAAGGTCTTTTTTCTTAATATATTTCTTTTTCTGTCACGATATCAGATATCAAATATCTATATCTATATATTAAATTTTTTATTTTAAGATTTTTTAGTTAAATTATAACTACTTTTTTTTTAACTAATTTTTTTTATCATTTTTTACATATTTAACAAATAAAAATAAATAAATAATTATTTTAATATCTATAATAATCTCCTTTAAACATAATTCACATTTTCTAAATCAGTAAATTTTATTTCTTCTGAGAAAAAAAATATGGAAAACAAAGTGGGACCAGGCCAGTCTATGTTGAACCGACACACACATTTGATCACTTTTCAGTAACTTAACGCCACATTCAACAAATAATTAAGCAAATCATACATTAATTAACACAACCTTAAGATTTTTGTCATTTCAACAAGGTTTGGGAAATAGCACTTTCCTTTGGAAATTGGAACAAAACTTAGACTTAAACAATAAATAAACACCACAACTATAAAAAAGACAAGGTGGCATGCTTCGTAGTTTTCCACGTTTTGCAGCCTTTTCTTTCTTCTCTCTCTTTCTCACTCTCTCTCTCTCTCTCATAGTCATACGTGCTTTCTAGCTATTACACACCACACTCTCTACTCTCTTTGTTTCTGTTCAGTTCTTTAGGAACTGTAGACTGTAGTAGTAGTAATTGACAGAGAAAGGTTGCTATTATTGTTGCTTCACAAACAGAACCATCACCAGAATCTACACCTCACCTCTAACTCCTTCTATCTAATCTAACTGTTCCTCAACTCCAAACCAAAAAACAAAAAGAAAAAAAAAATCACTTTTTTCTTACAAACTCACTTTCCCAGTTTGTCATTTCTTGTTGATCTCAATGCCCATCACATGATTGATGAAAGGTGAGTGTGAAAAGAAACAGAAAAACATGAGACTCAACCTCATTGTTTATCAGTCTATCATGGTAAAAAAATTCCTTGGTGGTTATGTTGTATTATCCCAACATTGTAAGAAATTATATTGCTTTTTTGTTTTTTTGTTTTTCATTTTTTCAGTACTTTAAGCATGTTTTCTGATAAAGATCTATGCTTTCCATTACTTTAAAGCCTGTTGAATAGTGGGGTTTGAATCATTTTGTGAATAGAAGGAAAAACCCTTGCCATTTGCGAAATGTGGCTTTGTTTTGTATACTAGGTTCTCTTCAGGTAATCAGCTTCATAAGTGATCATGTTTTCTTGTTTTTTTTTTTTTTTTTTTTCATGCTTAGAATCAATATTCCAGAATGCTGAATGCGTTGCATTTCATATGTTTTAGGCATGTTATTTATCTTTCTCTAGCTGATGTTAGACATGACTGTGATTGAAGGAGCTGGTGATTTTATTTTTATGGTCAAGTGATGTGTTTTTTATTAGCTGTTACTTGACTTGATTTTACACAAGGAAAGATTGATTTTCTTAAGAGTGAGTTTGTTTACTATTGGACTTAAATTATTGAGGTGTAGCCTTCATAAGCAACGATGCACTTTCAGCTGTTTATATGTCTTCATTAATTTGTCATAATACTTGTTTAGAATGTTTAAGATTTTGTTTAATAGAAGTGTATTTTGTTCTCCACTTTTATCTCCTTATACTTGACATTGCTCAATTCTTGTCTTCCTTCAAGGTAAAAGATATGGCATCCTCAACTTTATCCTAGGTGCATTCATTCATTCTGTGGCCGAAATTCTTAAAAGATCATTCTCTTGTTGAGTAATCTAAACAGCAAATCACAGCTAGCAGAGTATGCCTCTTTTTTTGTCGGGATCAGAAAAAGGAAACTCTGTGTGTAGACTAGTAGATATCAAAATTTGTTTATAGGCCAATTTTGTTGAGGAGGTAAATCTTGAAGAGGCAGTGCAGCTATTTTACTTAAGTCTGTGGTTTGTCGTTGATAGGCATATGGCAGTTCTTAAATCTGTAGGTGCAGATTTCGACGAAAAGCATCATGCTTTAGCTCCATTGAGGGTTTTAAGGGGCCTGATCTGTTTGTTGGTGCTGTTTTCAACAGCATTTGTAATGTTAGTCTTCTTTGGCTTCAATGGTGCTGTTATAGTTCGACTTTTTAGCATGAAATACAGCAGAAGAGCAACTTCCTTTTTCTTTGGTGCTTGGTTAGCTTTGTGGCCTTTTCTGTTTGAAAAGATCAACAAGACTAAAGTTGTGTTTTCTGGAGATATTGTTCCTTCTAGAGAAAGAATCTTGCTGATTGCAAATCATAGAACCGAGGTTGACTGGATGTATTTATGGGACCTTGCGTTGCGGAAAGGATGTGTCGGATACATAAGATATATACTTAAGAGCAGCTTGATGAAACTTCCGGTTTTTGGTTGGGCATTTCACATATTAGAGTTCATTCCGGTGGAAAGGAAGTGGGAGGCCGATGAATCAACCTTGCGCCATATGCTTTCAACATTCAAGGATCCTCAAGATCCTCTTTGGCTTGCTCTTTTCCCAGAAGGCACCGATTTTACGTAAGCTCCATACTTCTCAATAGTTTTTAACTTTGTTACTGCTATGCTGGGGTAACTTTGATACATATCTTTGTTTATGATCATCATGAGAATGGGGGAGAAAGTAAAGTGCCAAGTCTATTGCATCATAGAATTGTAATTCCTCCCCCCCCCCCCCCAATCTCTTTTTTCTGTCTTGAAACATCAATAAGCCATCACCAGTTTGTAGAACATTTATAACTTTCTCCACATTTATTCTCTCAAATCTTTTCTCTTGTAGTGAGCAGAAGTGTATTCGGAGTCAAAAGTATGCTGCAGAACATGGGTTACCGATTCTGAAAAATGTTTTACTTCCAAAGACAAAGGGCTTCTGCACCTGCTTGCGAGAGTTGAGAGGTTCTCTGACTGCAGGTTGTCCTATCGCCCTTTATTTTCGACGTTCTTTAGTTCTTGATAAAGTACATAGCTTAAGCTTGTAGCTGGTTCTTGATATCTTATTACATCCTCTATGACTAACTGGTTCTTTTTCTACTTTAATAATCATATATAAAATACCATAGTTCATAATTTCGGTCATTCGATACTGCCACTACTTTAAATTTTGTTTCCCCTTAACTTCCATTTTTCAGTTTATGACGTGACCATTGGCTACAAATACCGGTGCCCAACTTTCTTGGACAATGTCTTTGGGGTGGAACCTTCAGAAGTTCATATGCACATCCGCCGATTTCCCCTTGATTGCATACCGGAATCTGAACAGGAAATTTCCATGTGGTTGGTAGATAGATTCAAAGTAAAGGACCATCTGCTTGCGAATTTTCAATCTCAAGGTCAGTTTCCTGATCAAGCAACCGAATTGGACTTGCCTACTGCAAAAAGCTTTCTGAATTGTATCACAGTTATTATGGTGACCGGCACATGCATATACTACACTTTCTCCTGTGTCTGGTTCAAACTCTATGTGTCTTTAGTCTGCGCTTATTTGATTCCGGCAACATCTTTCAATATTCGGCCTCAACCGATTCTCAGCTTTCTGAAGATGAGATCTAAGTGTCACCCTTAGAGCATGGATTTGTTGCTGCATGCAATTCTATTTGTATGAAAACCCGTTCAGATTAATATGACAAAAATGGTGATAGATCAACCAAGTTTTGCCTCATATACCTATTATGATTCTTAAAACTTCTTTAGGATTCATGTGTTTAGCAACAATGTTTTTTATGTCACAAAGACCATATAGTTTGTATTTGCAGATATGGTTACTTGGATATAAAACATGTAACATTTCATATTTAAATACACTTTTGCAATAAATTTGAGTTTCACTAATTTTGATTTAAGAGGCTAATGCCTATGAGGCAAACTCAAATTTTCCAAGCAACATATAAGGCAATGAATTGTAGGATTCTTATAAAAAAGGAAAAGAGAAAAGAAGTGATTAATAATATTCTCTTAGATAAACCAAAAGTGATACAGATAATAGAACGTGACTCTTCTCCTATCAAGATTAGTGACACCTACCTAATTTGCCATCTGTTAACTATCTTCATTATCAATCTTCCAAGTTCCGTGTAACTTCTTTTTCTCCACTTTGTTAAGTCTTACACAGGACAACAAAGTCATAACATACCTGTATTTGTTTAAGATTTGCTTCTTCTTTCAATGCTTTCTTGCATGCCAAGTTTATCCATATTTGGCACTAATTAATGCAGATATGATCTAATACCAAATATTTCTACCTTATGTACCTCTGTTTCTATATTTGTCTAGCTCAATTTAATTCTACATTCATTAATATACAAGTACATGTGTACCGTATTTGTAAGTTTAATTTAATGTGGAGGTGATGTATAGATAAATTTTTATATGATTAGCATGCAAGTAATTGGTTGAAAGAAACAAGATTTTAATAAAAAAGAATGAAATCATGAAACAAAAAAAAAATATTTACATTGCTGGTACACTATTGTATGAAAAGAATAAAAAATTTCAGCTGCCTAGACAAGCAGAATGAACAACATAGTATAGTCCAATTATTAGCTTTAACATGAATCCAAATGTTCTTGGATCCAAGATGACTAAAGATCAAGAAACTAACATAAGGAACACATAATGTAATCTCCAACAAACTGTATCAGTTACTTGATTGGCGAGGTATAATTAAGAGATTGTTCTTCAGTTGTTTGGATGCTTTATGATTCTTTGCAGAACCACAGTTCTTGCTCTCCTAATGTCACGGCTACACATATCGGCTTGAACTCCTAAATCTTCAACATTCTTCATGAACACTCCCAGCTTCTTCTTGATCTCCACTATGGCAACCTTCACGGCTTCTTCTTCTATGGCAAAATCCACATTGTGCAATAGAGATTCGATCTCAATTTCAAGCCGGTCAATGAGAATCCGGATGTTGTCCAAATCCTTTATAGCAACATAGGTACCGGCCTGCATCGAGCTAATCACTTCCTTCTGCCCTTTCAATGCATTCTCATAGTTCCTCCAAAGGGAGTCAATCCACTTCCCCATTGAACCAATTGGGATAGAGGTAGCAGCAGCCACTGCGGCCGCAACCGGAGGAGCAGCAATGGCCGCTGCCACGACTGAGCAGATCAAGACAGTAGCAAATGTAGCCACAAATATCAGACAAGACACCTTCCTCCAAGAATGGATGTATTTCAGCTTCTTATCAAGCTTGTTCTTCCTGAATTGCAACTTCTCAAGCATTAGTATCTGCTGCTTGTAAACAGATTGAAAGATTTGGAAGAATTCTTCAGTGAAAGGGTCACCAGCTGCTTTGAAATTCTTCAGCTCCTGCAAAGTCCTCGTGTACCGGTTATCCCCGGATTCTGTTTCCTCCTCAAACTGCTGAAGGGCCACAAGGATAAGCAATTGGCTATCCCTTGCTCTCTTCAGACACTTCTCCAATGCAGTGCAGAAATCCAAAGTCTGCAAACTATTCTCAAAGTACTCCTCAACAAGCTCAAACAATTCTTGGCTCTTCCATATATCTTTCTTGCAGTCCAAGATTACCTTCACAACTTCCTGATTCATCTCCAGAAGACATTCTGTGACTTGTTTGAGCGAATCGAACGAAAGAGCTCGAACTTCAACGCCAGTTGCGAGAGTATTGATGACCTGATTCGTTCGAGCTTGAAGGATGTTGTCGAATGACTGCAAATCAGCATCAAGCTTGCAAGCAACCTCATAGGAACTCAATTCAGTTCGATAGTGCATATCGGTACTGATGTTAACAGTTGATGATGTTTCAGGGATCTTCTTGCTCATATGGCTTCCCATTGCTTCAATTGAAAAATGATCTAAACAATGATAACAATAGAGATAAGAACCAATTAAATTCAAATCCCCTTTATCAGAAGAAAAAAAAAAAAAAAAGAAGTCCTATAGTTCCACAAAGTAATTCCTTTTGTCATATCAAAGTTGATAATTGAAAAAGTAAACACATATATATGAGATTATTCTTAGTGCAACTTTCTGAGAATTTGAGAGATCCAACAAACAGTTAAACCAAAACTACTTCAACAAAGCAATGATTGCTATCTCTATCTAAAGTAATTGAATCTATGATGATCAGAAACCGTACCTAACTAACTAGTCACCTCAAAAAGCTTAAAAAACATGCTTGATCAAACAGACCCAAATAGAGAAATTTAGAAAAGTTCAAACCTTTGAAAGCGATTGAAGAAGATTACGAAACCCCAGACAAGGACAAGCTAAGGCAAATTGATATTGAGCTGAGAGAAAACTAAAATGGTGTTTTTTTTTTTCGGTTTCTGTGTGTTTTTATTTCCTTCTTGAAAAAGAAAGATGAAAGAGGAAATTAAAAAAGCAAAAAAATTTAAAGAAAATGTGAGGTTGGGAAGTGAATGCAGAAGCTTAAAGAAACAACAAAAGGTGTTATGGGGACCAAGAAATGTGGGAAGGTAGGGTTTTGATGAGAGTATAAGAGAATCGCTTGCACGCATAATTTAAAAAAAAAAAAAAAAAAGAAAAGAAAGAAAGTGGTATTGGAGAAGATGGAAAACGCGGGAAGCAATGAGACTTATTTTCTCTCTCTTCAAACTCTTTCTACACTGAATAAAAAAAAAAAATGAACAGACTTTTAAGGTGCAAAGCAAAATAATAATAATGATAATAATAATAAAATAATAACTCTTATAAGTTATAACAGAATTTGGATGCAACAAGAACAAGAAGCATAGGATTCAGCTTAGTGGTTAGGCTAGGCCACAACTAATTATGCTAACCATAAGTGATTAATTAATTACTAAAAAAGTATTTATTACTTGATTATTCGATTATAATGAATACGTATTTTTACACTTTCTATTATTAGCACTAGTTATTTATCGGAGTAAAAATGAGTCGGGCTATTTAATCAGTAGTAAATCCAAAAGATTTTCACAATAGAAACAGATATATATATATAACATAATAATAATTTTTATAAAAAATATTATATATATAAAAAATTAATTATTAAATTATTTATTATATATTTGTATATAAATATATATATTATTTAACTAACTTTTAATATATATATTTTATATTTAAATATATATTCTTATGAATGGTTTTTTTATGCACAGGTAGCATAACTACTACTACTACTATTATTATTATTATTATTATTATTATTATTATTCTATTTTTTAAATAATAACATATAATTTAAAATTCTATTTTTTTTTAAGTTTTATATTTTAAAAAGATTGAATAATCTTTTTTTAACAATATAATTGAAATTTTTTTTGTTTACATATATCATTAAATAATCATCTAAAAATTTCACATATCATACAATTAGGTCTTGATGATATTCATAGTTTAAAATTTTTTTTCTATTAATACAGTTGTCATAGAAAAAATTAAAACTAACTTCAAAAGAAGAAATATCAATAGATAAATAATATTCTTTCAAATCGATTTTTAAGAAAGAATACTAATCTCATTTAAATTTGAGAATTGATCTTATAACACATCTAATATGAAATTATCAAATTGAATATCAAGTTTCAAAAAGTTGAGTAAAATAGGATCAAAATCAATAATTTAATAGGGACAAATAAATATTATTATCATGTACTATTCAAAAAAATTTCAAATTATAGTGGGATGTTTGTCCCCATACCCTTACACCTAGAACCGTCCCATGGAGGTTTGTGACTCGACTTATTTT
Source organism: Arachis hypogaea (assembly GCF_003086295.3). NCBI lineage: Eukaryota > Viridiplantae > Streptophyta > Magnoliopsida > Fabales > Fabaceae > Arachis > Arachis hypogaea. The sequence continues at coordinate 6,890,367 of NC_092048.1, forward strand.
AAACTAAGCTGGTTTTATTAAATAGGTCAGGTTGTTTGGACTTTTTATAAAGCCTATTAGTTAAAAATGTCAAGTCATAGGCTTTTAAAAAAAACTTACAAAATTAAGCTCATTGAGTCGGCTAGTAAAATATTTTTTTATAAAAATAAATTATTTTTAGTTTTGATTTTTAAAAATTTATTTATATTAAACACAAAATAAAACTAAAAAAAATCTATTGTTTAAAAATTAGTTAAGATTGTAACTTTTTGTTTAAAGAAAAAGTTTATAGATTATAAGAATATATGATTATGATATGTGACTAATGATTAATATATAAATGAATTATACTTTACAAATTATGAATTATAAATTTTGAAATACATTTAATGTCGATTTAGAACTTTTAAATTTATTATTTTAAATTATAATTCATAAAACATATTTTTTCAAATAGGCTCATGAGTTTGTCGGATTTTCAATAAATCGGATTCGAATCTGAAAAAAAAAAAAAAAAACTGTAAGAGATAATAGATCTAGACTTAAACTATCTATTTACAACATAGATCAGGTTCATCAAAACTAAAACTCGATTAGGATCGGCTCAACCTATTTTTACCCTTAATTGACACCAACGTATTTATTAATATATTTTTTATGAATTAAATATATAATAATAATAATAATATATATAAAGATAGTTAAAATCGTAAATATCTAATATTTTAATAAAAAAATTTAATTCAAGTCTTTGAAATAGTAAAAATATGCCTTTTGTATTATATAAAACGAAGAGTATTTCGGAAAAAAATTACAGTAAGCTCTTTTTATATCCTTTATTATAATAGATAGATAGATAGATAGATAGATAGATAGATAGATAGATAGAAAATAATTAATAATATATTAAAACATGATATTTTTTAAAATCTATTTATTTGTTTACCTATTTAGTGAACAAAAGAAAGAAAAGAAGTTGAGGTTATTTGTATATCAAGTTTGCAAAGGGAAAGTCACTTGAAAACACGGTTGCTACTTTGCTGTGAATACTGAATAATGTCCCAACTTTTTAAGTGATATAGAAATATCCAAATAATATATTTAATTTGTACACTAAAATTAATAATTAAAATCAGTTATTAATATATTTGTGTATAAATATATATTATTTAATTTATTTTTAATATGTATTTATATTTTAATATATATTTTATATTAGTATCTAATTTTGATGTATATCTAATATGACTAAAAGAGAAATATTAAAAAATTAATAAAATTTATTATTTTTAAGTCATAATTAATTATTAATATTTAAAATACTGAATAAAAATATATTATTAAATTATTAAACTAAAAAATTAGACTAATAATTAAAATAATAAATTTTACTAGTTATCTAATATTTTTCTAAATATATAATACTCATAATGCCAATTTTTACGTATAATTTTAAGTATAGGTACTTAGGTAGTGTGTGCGAAAGATTTTCTTTTTTTTTTTTTGACTTCGAAATTTTCCTCACATAACCCGTGTATAACTAAACAACATTTTGTGGAAAAATGTAGTAATGTGATGATATCTGATTTCATATTTTGAATGTGATATCTGATGATTAGTGATTATAACACATTAAGCGAAGGTGTTACGTAGTTATTTTAAGTTATTGTGAAGTATTAAAAATGAAGTATATATAGTTTATTGTTTTCGAACTATTGTCACTTAATCCAATATATAATTAACGTCTAAAAAGATGATTTTGATATGATTTGCATTATAAATATTTAACCTAAACAAAGTTTGAGTTAATAATTTTTTTTTCCGAAAATTTGCATCTGATTTGGTTGCTCGTAAAGGTAAACACTCATATGCAATTGTTTTCAATTAAAATTCATAATTAAAAATTATTAGATAATAATTTAATTAAACTTATTAAATTATTTAATAATTTTTAAATATCAATTTCGTATAAAAATAATTACATGGCAGTTTTTACCACTCGAAAAATGTGGTTTTTCTTTTTGTGAACAATCTATACTTTTTTTTAAGAGATAAAAAGTGCGCATGATTATTTAACTAAATTTTTATTCATATGGTAATTCGTAAAACATCTTTTCATATTATTTATGATCTCTCATCATATTATCGCATTATCATTTATTAATCAATTCCGCTACGTTACGAACATAGTTTCTGCCAATTTCTGTCAATTTTTGTTGGACTGAACCCCAAAGCCCAATAAAATTTAAAAAACCACATCCTAAATTAACCTAGGTCAATTCTAGTGTCCCTCTTTTATCATTGTAAACTTAAATTGACCACCTCTCTACTTTGCAACCACATCCAAAACGCTCCACGTTCAGCGCCGCGCAACCTCTTCTTCGTGCAGTCTTCGACGGTCGCCGCCGTCAACGGTAATCAACGCCACTGGACCGTTAGACAGCAACCGTCTCGATTTGCTCCGCTCAGTCGCCCAAGCGCCACCGCCTCTGTTGCATGTTGCCATTGCGCCCCGTTGAAGACGCATCCTCCTGTCAAGCCTACAGCCCCCCCCCCCCGACGCCGCCTCAACACATGTCGTAGCTGAAGTCTACCTGCGCCCCACTGATGTTCGATTTGAGCCCCAAGCTAGCGTCGATCCCTGCCTCGCGTCCTAGTCCCGTAGCGCACTGCCGTTCTCTACTTCGCGGCGGAGCCCCGTCATGCAACCTGTCTTTCCTCCGGCGCCGATGCTGCAATAAGAGATACGTGCTACTTTACTGTTTTCAGAAATCTAGAATTTTACAGGTTTCATATGTGAGCATGTCATTGGGTATTACATTTATATAACATGGTTCATTGAAATTTTGGTTACTGTTAGACAAGGAATTGAAGAATGGAAAACTAATTCGCTTGTGTTTATATGTCTTGAATAAAACTTATTTTGAATGTGATAAAGGTGTATTTGGTATTAAAAATATCAACCATATATTAGGAGCGATGTTTTGCAATGCTAATTTAAAAGAAGAAGAAAAAGGGTGGAAAAGTTTTTGTTGTAATGGCAGCAATTGAATATTACTACATATGTGTCTTTAGAGTGATAGTGTGTGCTGAATTGTTTATTAGTTTTGGTTTTGTTCTGCTGAATTGTTTATTGGTTGTAGCCTTTGGACCTTTGATTGTTGTCATTAAGCAAAAAGAAGTAGTTTAATTTTCTGAAAATATATGCTAAATCAAAATTTACTCTTAGGATTCACATATTTCTTTTTTCACAAATTTATATTGTATGTAAGATTTGTCGAGGAATAATCAGAGAATAAGTAAAACATAGAAAAAACAAAATAATAGGTTGTATTAGTATGTGTCTTTTACTACAAAGTACTGACATACATGTTCCTTGATCTTATGCTCTTTTGTTGTCATTAAGCAAAAAGAGATGTTTGAGTTTTTTATTTGAACCTATTTTTCTATGTTATTGTTTTGAATGTTTGCTGATTTTTTCTTGCATAAGGTAGTGTCTATGTATTAAGAGATATTTGAAATTGGGTTTGATTTTGTTCATATAGAATTGGAGAGTTTTGGTTTTTTCTCTTGATATTTTTGGTTTTTTAGCTATATGCTATAATGAGTTTATTGACTTTTTATGGATTATATGCTACAATGGAAACACCATAGAATTGAATTTACTAAAAATTTATCATTATTAAACATCAATTCACTATGATGAGATGTTAAATTAATCATGAATGGCTAGTCTTTGTTTATAACTATGGTGAATTTTTTCTGTTGATGATTTAAGAGCAAAGTAGGAGCTTGTAAATGGTTGATCACATGGTGTTTGACATGAATTTCTGAGAGAAGGATTGTTCCAATTTTCTGGGAGATGCATAGATGGAAAAGAAACAAAAGATTGTGTAGTATAAAAAAAGACTTGATAAGACCCTTGCCTCACCTGATCTTACAAATGATGAGATGCTCAAAAAACTTGTCGAAAGCCAACTTGTATATTCTTCGGAATAAGAAGTAGAATGTCATAACATTCTCTTGTGTCCTTTGAATTCATTTAGGCAGAAATGGTACTAGCTTGGTGGAGTCATTATTTTTCGTTAAATTATTCTTTTATAGGTTCTTAACATGCTTTGTTTGATTAATTAGCATACAAGCAGAAGTTGTTAGAAATGAAGACAGTAGATGTATCTAATTTTCTTGATATGTGAAGGAGTGCTTCTTCAAAAGATATCATTTTACTTTTGTTAAACACTTGTTTTGTTTTAATCAATTAATACTTGGATATGTCTTTCATAGATGTGTCTTCTGTTAGATGTGTCTTTTGTTTAAAACTTATTTGGATGTGTCTTTAATTAATGTGTCTTCTATTAGATGTGTTTTTAATAGATGTGTCTTTTGACTAAATGATTTTTATAAACAGGAATGTGTCTTTAATAGATGTGTCTTCTGTTTAAAACTTACTTGGATACGTCATTAATTTCATAACTTAAAATAAAGTAAGGTTTAGATTTGCTCCGGCGCACCCAAACCTAAACTTTGAATACAAGCCCATACCTTTAATAAAGAAGACTAACTTTATTTTAATCAATACTACAGAAATAAAAATGAAATAAATAATTATTTGTCATATGATCTGAAGATAATTGACTACAACCCAAAATTTACCGTTCATGAAACTAAACAAAACAATAAACTTAAAGGTTATAAATTTGAAGTGCTGAAGTAATCTGTCAATAAACTTAAAGGTTATATGATTCTGACCGCCCATGTTGTTTGATGACAATGGAATATTCTTCATATACATACCTGTAAATAATAAATATTACTCAGTGCTAGAATGGTAAAATCAAAAGGTGAATTCAAAGTGACTAACTGTTGTTAAATGATTGTGCACCTTCATTAGGAGTAAATGCTTCTGCCAAATGTATTGAAAATGCCGGAGTCATCTGTCTCTGATCTGGAGGTATCCATAATCCTGCATAAAAAATCATTCCATCCAAATGATCATCGTGAAATTAAAGAACATGCATATGAGGAGAATCTTTAATATGAGTACCAACTATATTCAAGAACTAATAAACATAATCATCAACCTGAATCACTTATCTTTATACCAAAATGAGTCGGACTCCTTAGACAACAACCAAGTTTCAAATTTTATTTATTGTTTGATGGAATATGAATTTAATTTAAATAAAATTTATATTATATTTAATAGTAGATAAAATATCATAAATAGAGAAATAACATTATTGCTTAATTATAGTTCTACAGGGTTTCCACAATTTATTTGTAGGTGGTTCCACTTGAGCTTCTATCTAATAGATTTTTTAAACATGTTTTTTATCTTTCTAATTAACCTTTTTTTTTATTAGACCCAAATAGAAGAACCTTCTTATCAAATACTATTAGGCAGACAAAGATTCACTGCCACACTCATCATCATAGTCTATAATAGACACAACATGTATATTTTAACAATCAAAATAATTAAAAAAATTGATTTTAAAATTAAATTAGAGAAAAAAAAAGGAAGGAAATCGAAAAAGAAAAAGTAAAAGAAGATAAATTGGCTCATCGGAAAAGAAGTAGAAAGGATTGAGAAGGTGGATACGAGAGAGAAGGAGCGCGCTACGGTTGTCGGCGGCAAGGCAAATCACAAGGGAAAGGGCACTAGGTGGTCCTGCGGAAGAGGAAAAAGTGCATGCAAAGAGCGTGTTGCGGTAACGGATATTGGTTGCGGAAGGCACCAGCGCTGCTCAAAGCATCGTCGAGGTGGAGGCTGCGGTGGCGCAAACACGGGTTTGGCCTTGGGTATGCAAGCCGCGAGCGGTGAGAATGCAACAGGCGAACGACGTGGGTGCGAGTGACGTAGATTAGCTGACGGTGTGACGGGAGAGTGGTGACGTGCGTGGCACACTGCACAGGCGGCGAGCCAAGACACTTTTGAAACTGCGATGAGAAGAGGTGGAGACGTTTATGGGGTGGTTACTATTTACCTAATCCTTATATTTCAAATTCTGTTTAATATTAATTATTTAAATTTTGTTTTTAAATTTTAAAATTAATAATTAATTGTTGTTAATAAAATTTGGGAGACTCTAACTTGGCACCCTATACTTTTTCTTTATTAATTATCTCTCGTTTTTACATGTGTGGAATTAGAAGCATTATTATTATTATTATTATTATTATTATTATTATTATTATTATTATTATTATATGATTACCAAATGACCCACCAGCAGCCATCAAGATATTCATAAAAAGAATGTAGCAATTTTATTATTATAATGAAAAGGAGAATTGCTTGTACCAAAAGAGAGTGAATTGCTACGTAGACTCAATGAATTTATTATGAAAATTAATGAAGAACTCATTAAGAGTATGATACTTAAAGGATAAGTGCATGCATACATAGCAACTACCCCATATATATATATGGTAGAGATATATAATTGTCTTTATATAAATTTATTAATTAAAAACTATTAAATAATTTAATATATTTAATTAAATTGTTATCTAATGATTATTAATGATTATTAACTAATTATACGTGAGTTTTTATCTATATATAAACCTTAACTTTTGGATTTGCAATAGTATTAATAAAACAAAAAATAGTCATCCCAAGCTAGTGAAAATAAAAATATTTTTGATGATTTCCAAACATGCTTTATAGCATTTAAGCTGGCGTTTTCAAAATTCCAAAGGCATTTATGAGAAAATCATTATTAGTCTAGAGAATCGAATAACTCTTTCCATATATACAGGTGTATAGAATTCCATTTTGGGAAACAATTCTAAAACGAAAATAATTAGGTATCTATGGGTGGTTGATTTGGTAATTGGTAATAAAAGTCGTTGCTATTTTATGCTTGTTATATTTATTTAATTAAGAAAAGATATAAGAATAAATTTTTAGTTACTCAACATTAATAAATTTATAATTTATGTTTATAATTTAAAATTTAGAATTAAAAGTTAGTTAACATGAATTAATTTTATAATTTTTTTATAATTTAAAATTTAGAATTTAAATTTTATAATTTAGAGTCTAAAGTATAAGATAAATAAAATAATTTTAAAAAATTATTTGATGTTAGTTGAAAAAAAATTATTAGATTTTTTTTAGTTAATATAACAAGAGGTGAAGGCCCAAATTCAGATCCATATAATCCATATCTGCAAGATGTCCAAAATCTAAATGAAGAAAATACTGAATACTTGTTTGTCTATCTACAGGATCTAGATATGGATCTTAGAGCTGTCAATTTGGTTTTTGAAGACACATCATCCTTCTCAGATGGTGATAGGACCTTCCAGAAGACTATTTCAAACCGTCCATTTATTAGACAAAAAACTCCACTATGTATAATTAAGTGTGCTAAGAATAAAGTGACCCTGTCACATGTCTAAGAAAAGTCAGAAAGAGATAAGGCTTATCCCTTATCCTCCGGCTGGCATTGTATGATAGGTTTATCTAGATTTCGTAAGATATCACTTCTATCTAGAGACCTCTATAAAAGGAGGTGCTCACCTCAGTTGTAATCAGATCTCAATGAACATTGTAATATATCCACTTTCCCTATCTCACAAAATGTGTTCTAAATTTTTTTTCTCTCTCTAAAAGCTTAGCTAGTATTATTTCCTTCTTCCTCAATCCAATGCCATAAAGTATGCTCTGAGATTGCCTCTGCAAAGAATCCTGCTCATCAGAAAATGGGGCATGGATAAGATCCACGGAAATTTCTCATAATGAAAAAGGGACTTAATGTTATAATGTTAAGTTTCGTTCAGACCCTTTAATCTCACTCGTTTGATTAGAAAGAGTGATCAGGATAAGCGAACCATGTATTATTCTATTGTCATCCTGAAGTACTGGAGATCCACTCATATGGTATTAACACCTTTTAGTATATTATTCTTATAAATACATTATTATTTAAATAATAACTGAAAAAAAGGAAGTACCATTTTTTTATATATATTTTATTAGTAGAAATTTAGTTAGATTCAGCCCTAGTAATCATCCTATATAGCTCTACTAAAATCAGGGATGACTCTAGAATATTTTCAACATTTATAGAAGTATTTACTAATTATCTACTAAATTGTTTTCAGCTTTAGTAAATGAAATGAAATTGACTCTTTAAGATTCAAATCTCTGATCTTCTTATCAATTATGCCAATCATCATTGATGAGGTTAATATTTTCATGCAACAAATAACATATAGATGGATTGCCTTGAATACTTTAGACATGTATGCATAATGTATACATAATAAATGAATTATGCTACTAAAGATAGGAATGATTTAGACGGTCGATATATATATATAGAATAAGAAGATTTTGATAATCAAATAAGTTTCATATATATATATATATATAAAATAAGAAAACCATGTGATATGTATATAAAAAATTAGTTATTTTATAGTAGTTGATTTGACAAAATATATTTTAAAAATATATAAAATAATTTATATATTTATATGAGAATATATAGTAATTATTTTTTTTTTGTATATATGTAACATTTTTTATAATAAAAATTATTGATTAAAAAATGTTTAATTTAACGTATTTCAATTTTTATGCGACGAATATATAATTAAGTATTTTGGGAGTTAATTTATTCGTATTTTTTAATATTTTTATTAACTATGTTAACTTTCAAGTATAGAGTTAACTATTAATTCGATATTTAAAAAATTCAGATGCTAATAAAAAGGTATTCGAAAAATGTTATCAACAAAACAATTTTTAAATAATTTAAAAATATAATAAAAATAATTAATAAATAATATATTTTTTATAAATGACAAAAAATTTTCATATATATTTAGCAAACGACTTAACTATTTGATTTGAATTTTTGATAATATTTAAATAAATATTTAGAAGGTTAAAAAAAAAATTGAAACAAAATTTAAAATTTTTTTAACTATTTTTCAAAATAATGTGGTTATTCATAATATTTTTTTTAAAAAATCACTTGATATAAAATTACTAAAATTTAAAGATGAAAATTTTTTATTTTTATAACAGTGTTTGTAAAAATTTGTATCAAAATATAATCTCTAAAATTATTTTTTAAAATTTATATTTAAAGTTTAATTTTGATGTATGTACTGATTGTGTAAAGCATTTTACACATTTATATAATTATATCTATTTTTTTATTAGGACTATTTATTAATGTAAAATATAATTATTTTTATTGATGTGGCATTATGTAATTAAATACACGTAAAAAATTACTTTACATGTATCAAAATTAAATTATATATATTTAATATTTAATTTTTTATTGCGTTTTTAAATCTTTCGAATTTTATTTATCATTAATATCTTTTAAAATTTTTAGATGTTATTTTGACGAAAAAGTATAGGAAAACAATGATAATTGTGAATAATATGAATAATGAATTAAAAAAAGAAGAAAAATTTAAAATTTAAAATTAGATTATTAATCAATTATTTATTTTAAAATTTTAAAATTTAAAAAATTAGAATTAACAATTAAATACATTTACACTATGTACGGTTATTCGTAATCTCTCAATCTCCGATACACACCCAAAACTTGTCGTCGTCGTTCTCTGGTCCACGGCAAAAACACCGCAGTCCGTGCACGAAAACATGAAAATAGCTTTCAGTCACTATCCAACACAGAAGACAGAATACACACAAGAGAAAGTTTAGGGGATCAACACTTTTATTAAAATATGGTCAGCACTTAACCAGCAAAAAAAAGTGAGTAATTCGATACTATTGGATGAAATCTCACACCATTAAAAATACCAATAATAACTAATTGATGGTTACAAATCACAAAACTTACTTACCCCTAGCACTCCTCTACATTCAAACATGTTCTTCTCCTTCCCCTCTCTCCCATCAACATTGTTGTTCTCAATCCCATTCTCACATCACCAAACTCAAAACCTCCCTTCAATTTATTCATGTCTCCTTACAACAACACCAATATCAGAATAAAAAACACCCTCATCGACACCGTCGAAGCCTCACCTTGCGCCGCTGTCCCTTCGTAGCAAAGAAAAATTCATCCGCAACTGCATCTATGCATCCCCTTGTCGCTGCATCCCCGGCCGTGCCGACACCACTATAGCCCCCATCGACACTGTCGCAACTTCACCGTGTGCAGCAGTTTCCTCTGTAGCCACAGCCGTACCCGTGCCTTCCTTCTCACGTGTTCGTTGATGTGGAGGGTGAACAATCTAACAAGATAAATAGTAAAAGTTCATGCATTGATAACGAGTAATACGCCGGTTGTTTAATTCATTAAGTTGGTAGATGATTATTGTATTTTTTATGAGGATAACTAGTTTAAGTAAATACAAATAAAATATGTTAAATGTTCAGTTCAATAAGTATACAGATGATTATTTTAATTTTTAATTAGATTGTTATTTTGTTCAATTCGGTGATATCTAGTGAGAGAAAGATTAACGCTAGTAAAAGAAGATTGTTGACGAAAGCGCGACAAAAGAAGATTTAGTAAATTGATTTAGTAAATTAGAGTATAAAAAAAATTGTTAAAATTTTGGAATAATTGAATGAAATTTTTGGTTTAAATAATTTAAATAGTGTTTTTTTCTTTTTTTTTTTACTTTTGTTAGACCAAATTTTTAATTTATTATTTATATTGTTCAAATTTTTTATTGTCTACTTAGCAAAACAGTATTTTGATTTTTGACCCTTTACCTATTTTATTGCTATAAAAAGATTCACCGAGTAAACTACTATCTTAGTTAATGAATAATGTCATTAATAGAGAGCGTGCTTATAAAAAACGGCAAGTCCTGTTTTGTGTACAAAGGTCATCATACCCGCGTCTTCCATTCCGTTCCAGTTTCAATTGGACGGTTTAAATGCTGCCACGTTACCCTTTCTGACACGTGTTATGAAATCAGTGGTTGCCACCCACACTACGAGTTGAAGTTGAAAATCTACCCTAAACAGATTCCACGCTACGTCAACGTTCTTTTAATTTTCTCTCTTCACGTGATTTTTCCTATTGAGTTACTACATTATTATACACAACTCATGCATACACGATACTCCTTAATAATTTAGATAAAAATTTAATTTTAATGTACTGTGAATATAAAATAATTATTTTTATATTAATTAAATAAATAATTATTTAAAAATAAATATAATTATATGATTGTATAAAATATTTTATATTATTAATATATTAAAATTAAATTCTTTAGATAAAGTATTAACATCAATATTTCAATGAGCTTTGACGTGAAAAGAAAAATGAAGAGAGCTTGACGTCTGTGAGGATTAGGGTATTTTGTTTTGCGACTATGATCTAAAGATATATTCATGTAAAAAATATAATAATTTAGTAATTAAATACATAAATTATTTGATGATTTTCAATTATTATTATCTGCATCACATAGAAATATCTTTCTGTAAACATTTATTTGACTTGTTTTTTATATATAAAAATATTGATATATTATTTTAATTAATTTTAGGTAAAGAAATAAATAAAAAAATTTCAATATGATACATATATAAGTGTATTGATAAGTATACCTTATAAGTTACTTACTATATAATTTCCTAAAATTTTATATTATTCATTTAGTTTAAAAATCATACTATGTTGCATAACAAATAAACTTCATGATTTTTTTTTGTGGAAACTCAGGTGCAGTCGACTTCACGTGAAGTTGATAGTTGAGAGTCATTAGATGAAAATTTAGTCAAATTAGTCAAGCCATCTAATAGCTCTCGACTATCAACTTCACGTGAAGTCGACTGCACCTGAGTTTCCACCTTTTTTTTTTTTCTCTCTCTCAAAATTGTTAATCGTGATCAAACGTCAACCCATGTATGTCGTCATTTTTAGGTTGTTTTTCACGGCAACCTAATAATGGGTAATGATGAGTTGGCTTGATTATCTCATCTTTTTTTAACTATCAAATATCAAATTAATGTTAAACAAACAAGCTAAGGTGCATTGCATCTAATTAGTTCAAATGACAGATAATTAAGTTGATTACTACATAACCTTAAAATTAAAATAAGAACTACTTATTTCTTATTTTGATGAAAGTCCCAAACCCAACAAAAATTTGAATTTATTATAATCTTAATTAACTTGCTAAAAACAATTTAAACGTGACAATTTTTAAATTTTTAAAATACGAGTTGACTTTATTTTATTTAATTTGTGCTAATATACACGACCTTAATAATAAATTAATAATCTAAATGTTACAAACTCATCAGCCACGTATATAGCCTGAATTATTCATGTCTATCTCATCATGAGAAACTAGACTTTTATTTCCCAAGTCCTAACCTTAATTCAGATGAAGATAACTTGGATTTATAAAAGAGGGGAACTGCTAACTATGCATGTATGTAGCTGAAATAGATGGAGACCTACAACGAAAAATTCGCCCAATTCATCCAATCAAGTAATCACAAGTATATATGGAATTATGATTTCATTTTTAGCTATCTTATGATTTTATTTCTTCAGATCTAAGTTTTGCCACATAATGCCAAAAACTAGCTTCTAGATTTAAAAGATGGCCAAAAATAGCTAGGGCAATTGATATGTACAAAAATAACTTCATATCTACAAAGTTATTATTTAATATAATATTGTGGATATGACAAATTCTTAAATAAAATTTTAATTTATGATAAATTAATTTTTAATTTATTAGATTAAAAAATACTAAAATATTTAATATAAGAAATTAAGTATTGTTAGAAGTTTTAAGAATAGTAATTTTTATGTTTTTAATGCATTTAATATATCAAAAGTATTATGATAAAAATAAAAAAATGTAATTAATAAATTGGATTGTAATTAATTAATAAATTAAGTTCTGACTCATTAATTAGTCTAATAGGAATAAATCATGATCAAATTTACTAATTAACTTAACTGATTGTTCCATCTATATATCTAGGCTTTTTAAAATATAAATAAATATATAAATAATTTGTCATAATTAAAAAAGCTATTGTTTTATTTGAAGCTTGAATGAATATGTTAACTTTATTATAAATAATTTTGCATATTTAAATTCAAATACTTTGAACACTTAGATATTATTGTAGATATTGAATTTGATATATTAAGAAAATATTAAATTTTTTTAACAGGCTTCGTTCAAGTTAAATTTAACAAGATCAGATTTAAAACTTAAAAAAAAAGTAATTTATAGCAAGTTGCAAGTCAAATAATGAAAATGTTTGGTAACTAAAGAAAATCAGCCAAAAATAGTTATAAATTGCCTTATTTAGCATTTATTAAATGTTGCGACAATTAATGAATGATAAATAAGACAAATTTTGGCTGTTTTTTTTTTTTTTTTTTCTCTAGCATTATCCGTCAAATAATACCCGGTGTCTAGATTTGGAGCTCGAGTTATATATATTGGCTTATCTTTTGTTTCATTATATGTATTAATTGGATTGTTTTTAGCTTCATGAAGATTATTAAAACCTACTCATATCCTAATGCGATTGACTAAGTTGAGGTCCGTTAGTTGCCAATAATAAATTTAGTTTAATTTGTTGGAGATGAATTACTGTACTCTTGTGTTTCGGAGAATGAAAAGTTTAGATTTCGATTTTTTTTTTTGTTGAATTCAAAAGAAACCATTTAAATATAAGATAAACTAAAAAGGGAAAGAAAATACAAAAGAAATTTTAAGTAAACCTAAAAACAAATTTTATTTGAGAGGTGTATTAAAACTTTCAGTTTAAATTTTTAATAGAAATTATATTATGATCAAATCATATATTTTTAATGCTGCCTAAGAGGTGGAATATTTTTTTATTTTAAAGAAAAAAGAGCTTAACACATTCGATAAAAGTTAGAAAAATAAAATAAAGCAACTCTTATGTCATTTTTAACATAACTATCAATAATATGGATTAGCTTTTACATTACTCTTTAGAGCGATAAAACGACCTAACAACACAATCTACTACATCGATTGCTTTGTTCTAAAAAATGAATTCATTTTTACATAGACAGATATTCCATATAATTGAAAAGAATTTCACTAACCATTTTTTTTTCATACGTCTTTTTTCAAAGGTATTGTCCTCCAACTCTAAAAGTGTTCTTTTATATATGAAACTTGGGATGATTCAAACACGACCCACATCAATAATCCATACGCACCACACCTGCCTAACATACTCACACGTAACAAAAAAATATTATAGAGATTTAACTTTTTTATTACACATAACACAAATATTATCATTCTATTCAATGATGTTCAATCTATTCAAACAATTCTTTGTATTAACTTGATCTATTAGCACAAATTAAATAAACAGGTTAACTCGAGAGATCATTAGTTCTTTTTAGACTCTATTTATGAACTTATAACTAAAGATATTATCTGTTAAAGTCTTTATCTACAAAATCTGCATAAATGAATTAATAGTATAAGAGATGGAATATTATTTTCTCGCAGATAATAATATAACTTCATTTTTAAGAAAGAAAATGGTCCAAGACTAGCTACTTTGAAAACATTGACTTTAATTGTCTCAATGTGTTGGTCTTGTCAAGAATATATGCTTCTCTTATCGCTCAAAAGTTTGTACTTATTATGTGATCTTAAGCTATTATATTATATGCCTAAGTCACGAGCTTCACTACTATTCAGCAAAACCAGTGGTCAATTTTTCATAATACAAAGTTGGAACTTGCAAATGCTAATGTATTATATAATTATGATTTTTTTTTTGGTGACTCATGTTTTTTTGGTGACTTTTATATAATTATGATTGAATTCATTGAAAAGTGCAAATGCCAAATTAAATAGAAAATGACTTTATTCCAAAACAAATTAAGAAAAAATTAAAAATCACAATTAAACGGTGCGCACGCACCAAGATTAATACTACATAATTAAGAAGAACTTTTCATAAAGCATTTCATTGAGAACTAGAAAATGAGACATATATATATATATATGATTAAATTAAAATATTCTCCTATAAGAAACTAGATACATAAGATCAGAATCAGTTAATTCAAATGGTAAGTCAAGTATTATAATTAAACTAACTCCAACTTAAACCTTCTAGAATAACATCGGAACCTATTTAAATTATTTTAGACTCATCATATATAATTAATCTGTTAAAAATATAATTATTAATATAATTTTTTTAATTAGTTTAAATTTTTAAAGTAAATAATTTTATAGTATGATATCAAATTTTTTATGACAAAAAAAATTAAAATTTAATTTTATTAACAAAAAATCTTTTTAATATAAAACAAGTAAAATGATAAAAATAAATGTCAATACAAAATTTACACAAATCATCAAAAGAAGATTTTGAATGTTTTTTCATACAGACATGATTATTGTCCTTAAATAAATGGAAAAGTCTAGGGACCAGCAATTTTGTTAAATTCTGGCCAGCATGTAACCAGCAAAGAAAAGTGAATCATTGGATGAAATCTCATACCAATCTCATACCATTAAAACCATCATTGATGGCTATTTGATGGCTACAAATCACAAAAGTTGCTGGCCCTCTAGCATCTCTCTAAATAAATATATAAACTTAATTGAGGATAATGAACCATTAAACCAATCTGTATTCCAAAAGCAATCTTCTATATGTGTAAAACTATGTATTTTTTTTCTACGGTATCACTCAATCCGGCAGATTAAAAAATAATTTGTCGCGAATCAGATCGAATTTCTATTTAAGGGTTTGTCGTTGACAAATAGATTGCTACATACCCCTTTCTTAAAAATAAACTAGTGAGCTAACTACTAAACCAATCCAATTTGGTTAAAAAAAAGTATAGGTAAAATAATATGAATAATGAGATTAAAAAATTGCATTAATTCCAAATTTAATTAGTGGTATGAATAATTAATATCTAATAATAATTAAATTTAAAGTCCATTGTTTATATTGTTCGAGAAAATCATTGGTTACCTAACATAACCCGACTATGTATCTTATATGTATGTATGTATATATATGTTCCTGAATGTTTTGGTGTGTGAGCTTTCCTATAAGTTGTGTTTGCTTTGCTGTCACATTTGGATCCGATCAAGTTTCGTTATATATGTATAATAAGTTTGCATTGTCTCTATACACAGAGATGAAGCTTCACCCGTGGGAGAGAATCTGTTGGTTTCACACTTCACATTCACATGCTACATTTGTTTCCACATTATTTCATATACTTTATCACCTAATAATAATTCTTTATCCTTGGATGTACATTAAACCACTAAAATTTCCCATATCATCACTAAAATCCAATTACTCATCAAAAGCACCACCCCAACACACTACTATACTTGCCCGTGACACAATGGCCCATCGTATCATCACAAACAACCACCCCTCAGCAATCCTTTCATTTGTCACGAGATCACTTTCCTACTTCTGATTCAATTTAAATTGGTTGAATGGTTAATTTACTCGTATACTTAAGTAAGTATTAATGGCTTGTATTTCGTTTTATATATACAGTAGCATATCGACTAACAACACATTTAAAAAAAAAAAAATCTCAAATTCACAGCAAATTAATACTTAGCTCTATTAGAAGATAGGATAAAAAAAAATATACTATTGAAATTTATTGAGAAAAATTCAAAATAGTCCTGACAATTATTTCGAAAGACAACGAGATCCTTGAAAAAAAAATCCAACCCGACTCCTGACAATTACCTCAAAAGGACAACGAGGTCCCTGTGCAAAAAAAAAGTCAATGTTATTTTTTTTGGCACAGGGGCTAATCAGTCCCAAAAAAAATATCAGGAATCGGATTGGGTGTTTTTTTTTTTTTGGGAACTTCGTTGTCCTTTCAAACTAATTGTCAGGGACCGGGTGGGGTATTCACCCAAATTTATTTGATAAATATTTTAGAACAGAAATATAAAAATATATGTAAATACACATATGTAATTATTTGAAAAAATAAAAATAGAAAAGAAATTTTGAATAATTGTAAAACTTTGCCAATCTTTGAGTTATCATCAAAATACAACTTGATTAAACATAACGAAATCCAATAGTAAAATCAATAATAATGAGAAGTATTTAGATGGTAAATTAAGTTAAAAACTCACACAAAACTTCTGAAATAATAAAGGCAACACAGATACAATAGATAACTCAGATGTTGAAAAATCATTTTCCATATATATATTATTGTTAATATATCATAGGAGACAGAAATACCCAATAATAGCACGAGCTACCACAACCACATGCATGTTCTTACACACTAATTTCTCTCACTCCCTATAAAAGCCAACACATGGTTCTCTCCATCCAAATTGGATATATCTAAGAGAGATGGAGGGATACACTAAGAAGGTTATGATGATAATAATGTTGGTGATTTGCATGATAGGGTCAATGGCGAATGGTCAAGGCTCGTTTTGCAAGATGCCAATAAGTGGTTTGAATGATTGTAAGCCAAGTGTGAGTAGCAGTGTAGCCAATCCAGTGGATCCATCATTCAACTCTCCTTGCTGTAAGGCAGTGAGAGGTGCTGATCTTGATTGCTTGTGCGGTTACAAGGACTCTCCTTACTTGCGTGTCTATGGTATTGACCCTACCAAGGCCATGCAACTTCCTATCAAGTGCAAGGCTAAAGATCCCTCATGGAGTTGCTAGAACATCCAACATCATGTCTTTTCATTTGTTTCCTTTGTATTATTGTTTGTCTATGTGTATGTTGTTCTGTAACTTGTTATTCTATGTGTATGTTATACCCAACTTGAGTTGATTGAATAGTCAACTCACTCGTCTAATTAAATAAATGTTAGAAGTTCGAATTTTGTCTTGTGTATGTAATAATTTATTGGCATTAAACCCTTAAATAGGATTCAAATGTGCGATGAATTAGTCATTGACCTATTGGTTTGGAGAATACTCTGGGCACAACAAAAAAAATTGTGTATGTTATTAATTACTATGTGTATTGTATGTTTGGTTTCATTTGTTGTTCTCTTTGGTTTGGAGAATTAGATCTAGTTTGCTATAGTTGTATTTTATTCCCAGTTTCGCTCTAAATTGTTTGGGTTTATTTATCATTTGTTTAATAGAGCTAAGAAAGGGGTATGTATTATTTGAGTATACATTTTAAACGTAACAACTCTTTATACTTATAGTTAACCTGTTTTAGACATTATATAATGAAAAAAAATATAGTTTCGCTCTAAAGTCATTTATACTAAAGGTATATTATACATCTGAATAATTTGCTAAAAGCTATATAGTTAACCTGTTTTAGACATTATATAATGAAAAAATTTATAGAGAAATAACTTTTAGTTAGTCAATACTAGTCAATTTTAAGATTTAGTGTTTATAATAAACAGTGTAGGATTAAGGATTTATGATTTAGAATTTAAAATAAAAAAAATATTTTTTTAAAAATATTGATTAATTTGGGTTAAAGAAAGTTCGTCCCTAGCATTTGTACATGTTAATTGTTTAGGACTTTAGACCTATGTACAGTTAAAATTCTAATTTATCGTCAATCAAATACTTTGGCATGTTTATATAGATTTCCTAATTTGTAGACCATTAACAACAACTTTTAAGCCAGGCTAATTTTTTTTTTTTTTTTTATCAAAAATAGGGAAATTCGAACTTCTAATCTCTTAGTTGAGTATGAAAAGACTATGTTATTTGAATTATAGCTCGTTGGCTTAAACCCGGCTAAACTTGAGAACATACTAGGGTCACTATTGATAAGAAAAAAAAAAATTATAACAAATAGATTACAAGTCAAACTTATATAAATTATTTATTATACAGGCTTAACTTGCTTAACTTGTTAAGCAAAGAGTCTGACTTAATCAACAAATATACTGATTTAGTAGCTAATTTTTTGTGTATACATAGCATAATTACTTATTCAAGTTAGTATAGGTGGTATGTGTCTTTGGTAGCATTTGTTTAGTGTCTAAAACGCATATAGCATTGGTTGCAAAATCCACAAATTATTGGACATATATACAGTGAAAATACAAAGACACAATATTTTTACATTTTTGTCCTTCATAAATTTCTAGATTTCAGATTATGCCCCACCCTAGTACCAATTTTTTTTCTTTTCTACCCGTGTACTTGTGGGCAAATAAATATTTGCTATTTGTAGAAGCTCAAGGACCAAATAGTCAAATACAAACATTGGGCCCAAGTATTAGTCAAGCCCAATAAGTCAAGCCCAACCCAAACATATAACATTCTCAAGTCATAATCATCGCTCTCCGTCTCTATAAAATGCTAAAACCCTAGGGTTCCATTCAAAGTTTGCATCGCGTGCTGGTGTTGTTTGTGTTTTCAAGAAAAGTGAATTTTGAAATGATGGTAGTTGTAGTTGATGTTATTAGGTTTCGATAATGGCCTTCATAATCCCAGATAAGCTATGGAGATTACAATCGAGTGCTTATACTGATTCATGGGAGGTCAAAATCGACATTTTGGAAGTTTCGCTGATAAATGCCGATCTCGTTTTATCTAATCAAGGCGTTTACTAGTAACTTTGCCATACATTCTTTTCCTTTTTCTGAGCTTTTTTACTTGGTTATGAAATTCACCATCCACAAAATTTATTTATTTATTTATTTATTTTCAGTTGATATGATCCAATATATAGAAGGGAATCGTTTTGATATTTTACAATCTTTTTAAGTCTTTATGATATTCTTAAAGTTTCTTACTCTTTTTTTTTTGAGAGTAATCCTTATTCTATTGTAATGAAACAGTCCTGAATATCTAAGTTACTAGCTTTTAGTACATTAAAATAAAAGATTTGGCTACATCTGTCCTTGTTGTTAAGGATTATAGGTATTAACAGAAATTTTTAAATTTTTTATTTTAATAAACATATTGAAAATTTAAACTTTTATTTTCCTCAATTGATATCATAGTTAAACCCTAAAAAGGAACAAGTAAAAAAGCTGTTGAATTTGACTTGAATAGAAATTTGTCCTCTCTAGGGTTATGTATTTGGATGACCATCACTCCATCAGTGACCCCATTTATGATGCATTATGGCCAATTGGCCGGCCATTCAATGTTTGAGCCTCAAAGTAAAAGAAATTAAAGGAATTTTATAATCATATCAATAAGACTAATAACTAAAATTCATTTCATTTACTAAATGAAAGATGAAACCTTTTCACTTTATCTTGGAAGGTAAATACAAGATTCAACTATGCTATATTTATATTAAAAATCAATTATCAAATCAATTATTCGTATAGAGTACATATTAAAGTATAAAAGATATATTAAAAATAAATTTTCATATACAAATATATATGGTGATTGATATTTAAGTATGCATAGCAAATTTTATATAAGATTTGGTTACAAAACTCAAGGCATGATGATGTTCGAAGAATTCAAACAATTGCTATCTGTGCCAATTATTGTAGTTGTGTATGAAATTTTAGTGATACGAATTAGATGAAACCTAGGTAATTTGTAAAGAAATAGTGGTTCTTTCACATAATTGTAGTAATTAGTTTCTGATATACTTCTGGCTGTAAAGGATTTTACATTTTCTTAAAATACAATACGCCATTGAACGAGTTAAATCGGTTGCACTACATTGTGGAATTATGCACTAAGTTTTAATAAAAATGGAGGAACAAAAAAGGGAAGTAAAAAAAAAATTGGAATTGGTACTCTAATTTGTACCATCCAAACAATTCAATTGGTTTATGGTACTTCCTCTATTGCTATGATTGAAAAATAGAAATTTTCAGCTTCAACTAAATGATTAAAAAGAAATAGAATTAAATTATTAATTTGTATGAATTTTTTTTTTGTTGGATGAAATAAGGGAATAAAAACTTAAATAGATATTTGTGTAACTCCACTCAATCTAATACCATTTGCGGCTAGGATAGGGTGCGGTGCGAGTTTGCCTGCGGGTAAGATAGAGTACAAGTTCAGGGTATATCATACTTTACCCTACCCGCATCCCTAATATATTATATAATATATATGTAAAAGTTATGAATATAGTAAAAAGAGTGAGTGTTAAATCCATAATCTTCTTATAAAAATTTGAAATAACCACTAAGCTAGTGATGATCATATTATTTATAATTTTATGTTAGATTTATTTAACATTTTATTATTTTTAATTGTAATTTGAACTTAATTTTTTATTTTTTATTTTATTAATATATATAAAATTTATTATGGTTGAATTTTATATTTGCTTGAAATTTTTTCTTCGAATAAGTTGAGTAGGGTAGAATTTAGAACTTTAGAGTGCAGATAAGATTAAGGTTGAACGGATTGGGTAGAGTAGAATTTTAAAAAAGTTTCAACTCGCAGGTCAGGTTAAGGTAGAATCCAAACCCTACCCTTGCCAGCCCTAAATATACACCATCTTCACCCAATTGCAGTAAAGACACTGCCTTAACACACAACTATCGTTTCATAGAAAAGCTTTAATGTGAAATCAATTTTAAGTCTAAAATGTGCAACCCAATATTGTTAGCGGTTCCTATAGCTAAATCAAGAAATGCTAAGCATCGATGCTTACCGTGGGAACAAAACTAGTAACAGACAAGTAAAATAAGTATAAGGCATCTTCTATAATAAATTAGAAATTTGCATTTTATATCCTAGTCAAAATTTTCAATCTCAGCATTCAAATCCAATCGTTATGGTGCTACATACTACATTATCTTGGATCAAAGGGTTTACAACTACTTGTGGTATAGATGAACAGCAGTGAAGATGAAGAAACCTGCCATCTGCGTCACAATCAAATAGTTACCAACTAGTCAAAATTGGCAAATTTATAGCAATGTATGAGAATGAGAGGAAAATACTTACCATTGAAAATGCTGCTCCGTAATAGGGATATGCTGCTGGTATGAATCTCTCATATTCGTTGTGTCTGAAGGGGCGGACAGGGATCTACATACAAAGTTCAAAGGCATTCAAGAATGATGTGTTGTAACAATACCTTGATGACAGTAATAATGTATGCAAGTTTCGAAATAGAGGTTGACATAGTCATGGAAAGAGGAAATTCTAAACCCATATGGGTGAGGGTGTTTGTGTGTAAAATTGCTAGGTTATTTATGGATGTTTGCCGACAAGTTTCAATGCAACCTTGCTTAGAAATAATTGTAAATCCAAGGGATAAATTGGTGTTACGGAATTAGAGGATCAGCAGTTACCTGTTTGGATAAAGACAAGCTTGTATATCCAAGTCTTTCATACTCTACTTTGAATTGAAAAACCCCATAAACATCTGGAACCTTAAATGCTGTGAAATAATAACCCTGAAAAAGAGAGCATAATTTAGACAATTACACTCAAGGTTTTATATGAGAAGAATAGATAAGCATCACCAAAACAAATTCCAAAGCACCTTGTTGTCGGTTGATAAAGTCTTCAAGACATAAGGGCTCATCATGTAAAATTGAACTTGAACATCATTGGCTACGTAAGGTTCCCAAGTTTTGCCAGACCACTCGTAAATTTCAACAGAGTATTCCTTTAAGAAAATTTCAGAAGTGAGCCACAGCCAAAGAAATTATTCTACTTTTTATTTTTATATGGAAAAAAAGCATTAGAACAGTAGCTATATTACCAAATCATCATTGATCCTATAGATGGCTGGTTCATCAACTTCCCCAACTTTGTGGTGTTTCACATTCACCGCCTTAATATAAAAACATGAAGCGACATTATATCAGAAAAATGACCCTAACGGTGTTGTCAATTATCAACTGAATGAAAGAATGGAAATAACATTGATGGAAGCATTTTGTTTATTACCTTGAGGTGACCCCTTTCGTGGAAAACCCATTTGCTAAGTTCAGTCACAAATTGCTCATTACCTGACTTGTCATGTCTGTTATTCAAACAGTACTAAACATAAACACCAACTTTATTTATAGCATGCTTGGCTCAAGATAGTATTGAGGAAGAGAAGGGGGACCGGGGTGGGGGGACATACAGCCACCGTAAGTTGGAAAGTGAAAAACATCACATAAACTAGCTCTTACAAACTTTATTATGGCAGTGTTAACATACAAAACTTGTTATTCTAGCAGTGAACAACAGGAAAGAAGAAAATGTTTATTTCTTTACTTACTTGGTTGGACTCCCAGCCTTCTGCACATCAGACCTGAAAAAACTGCAGAAAAAAAAAATCCAAATATGACATGTTAAAAATGCACTTTACACCATATTACAAAATATTGATTCACAAGTGAGCATTTCGTACCGGTTGCTGAACATGCTCAATGAGCCAGATATCAATATCCGAGCATTATTTCTTGCCTGTCCAAAAGAATAAAAAATGAATAAGTGAGTTCTTTTTATTAGACGTGAAGAGAATGAGTGAGGAAATACAGCTAATGTCCAGATATCATTACAGAAGACATAACATCATGAAAACATGCTTCACAATAAAACAAAAAGATACTCAAATTAAAGTAATATATTTGCGTACTACTATGGCAAATAATGATACTCAAAAAGGGGAATGTAAAGGATAAATAAAGAAGTGTTTCGAAGGCAATAGGACATCATGAGGCCAGAGGCATCAAAATGAGGACAGCAAACAATACAAAACACATGCATATATGCAACAACATGAGGGGAAAAATGAGGAAGAAGTGTTGGGATACATACCTGTACAACTGAAACTAATGACATTGAGGTTCCAGTAAGTGATGGAGGACTAGTTAACTTTGACTTTGGGTTGGCAGAATAAGCTGAAGGAGATGCTGAGAGAACTTTCAACACCTGAAATTAAAGACATATTTAAAAAGAAACAAAAAGAAAACGAAACACATTTGCATGAAGGAACCAACTTCGTATTATACCTGGTTCAATACTAATGATGACAATCACACTACAAGATTATAAGGGGGAAAGAAAAGAAAATACCAGGCTATTGGAAGGGTTTAATGAATGGCCAATCCCCTGGAAAAGTACTGGAGCCTGTTGCATGGAACAAAAAGATCAGAAATTAATAACATACAACAATATGTTAAATTGTTATTGTTAATGCCTTGAACAATGTTGTGCATAATGCAGCTAACATTTAAGTTTAAAATGCACTTGCCTTGATTTTCTCACTTCCCAAAATCACATCAGACTTTATAAAATCGTCGCTAGCAATCAGTGTATGGTCCCCTTCGGTAGCAGAGACAGCATATCCTGAATGGTCTATAACCAATGCACTAGAATCCTAAAAAACAATTATTAACCAAAAAAAGAAAAAGGCACAAACAGTAAGACTCCAGTGCCCAAAATAACTTGCGAATTGCAAATGAAAGCATCGATCACATAATAACTGGTAATGACCAACAAAAGAGAAACCAAATATCACACACAAATTGAATTCAACTAATCAAATTTCAACACTTTAAGCACCTCATCAAAGTCAACCCCACACTCAGTGGCAATTTCCCTGATCAAATCAGAGGCATTGCTGTTAGCTGCAACGATCAAATCATGGCCCGAATCAACGAAATCCAAAATCGCAGCTGCGTCAATTGATCCTCCAAAACCTACACAATCCAAAACAAACAAACCACCCTCACTTCTCCGAAAAAAAAAATCGACACTTTACATCGCAGACAAGTCAAAGAAAAAAACAGAACTTTCCCTATACCCATTTCGCGAAAACAGTAACCGAAACTAAAAGATCTGAGAGCAATTAATACATCAATGAAAATGGACGGAAAATCTTACGTTCGATGGTTGGGGAAAAGAGGATAAGGGCATCGTAGAGGTACTGGCCGTAACGCTGGAGAGAGATAGTGGGGTCATCGGCGAGCTTGAAATCGAGATCGAAACCGCGAGATTTGAGATTGTTGAAGAAGATGGAGTGTGAGGATTTGATGGCGAAGTCGTCCAGCAGAACCAGCACGCGACGATCCGAGGGTGTATCGGGTGAGAAGCAGGTGCATAACAGAGGAACAAGCCCCAGAAAAAGAACGATGAGCTTCTTCGACATTGTAGCTGATTCTCTCTCTCTCTCTACTGCGACTGCGAGTCAAGTAGAGTGTGATGGTTTTTCTTTCACCAAAGTCTTCTTCCACGGCAGTGGGGCCATTTTGTAATTTTGTATATTTTCATTTCGGCCTCTTAATTATTGAAGAATTGTGTGCTTTTCCAGTTATTGTAGACTTGAGCCGTGGGCTTCTTAATCACTAGCCGAAGTAGCCCAATACTTTTTTGGTGACTAGCCCAATACAATTTAGATATACTGTATATCATTTTTTTCTTTTAGTAACTGAAACTTTAGTTGAGTGGTTAAATATCTTGTTTCTTATTACCAAAAAAAAATAATAATAATATCTTGTTTCTTAATATATTGCACTTGGATTTTTTTGAGTATTTTAAATAGATTTGTAATTTTATCAAAATTTTAATATAGGTTATTATAATTTAAAAATTTATAACTAAATTATTACTAATTGTTATTTAAAAAATAAAAAAAGAAAACAATAACCTTAGAAATTGCTATTAATAACTTATATCAAACTCATGTCTGTGTTGTCAACCCTACTTGAGGCTCAAGCAATTGTGTTGCTTATAATCTTTTGACTGATATGTTGCGTTTGATTTTAGGATCTTTATTAGTAAAGCATCTACGAATGCTCTCATAATTAGTTATAAATTTTGGACTAATGTGTTGACCATGAACCAAGAAAATAATAAAAATGTATTGGGGGACTAACTAATTGATTCATTGATGTCAAATTTAATCAGTGTTCGTCTTTCTGCAGCTTATTTAGCAATAAAAAACTTTCATTAATTAAAAAAATTCTAAAAGTTGTCAATTCAGTGATCGTTTCTCAACAAATAAATAATCATAGATGATGAAGAGGTTAAATTAAATTCTTCAAAGTTAAGATGATCTTATTAACAGTAAAATTAATCAAATTATCATATGATATGAATACAGTTTAACAAGCATCAAACTCAAGAATCCAAAGAAGTTACGATTATAAGGAGAATTAGTGTCATATAAATGTAATAAATAACAAATAATCACAAAGTACAACATACATTTTTTCTTGGAATGAAGACAGTGAAGAACAAGCTAAGGTTCCTAACCATTATGACTAATAACAAACTCAACATTTGAATATAGACACAAAAACATTGAATGGAAGATATTTTGAGAATAATAATGCTGGTTTATAATCATTATTGAAATGAGCAACATAGAATCTAATCCTTGTTGGCTAATTTCTTGACAATTGTGGCCATGTACTTGCCTTGATACTCAGCAGTGGCTAACTCTGTTTCACTTGCTTGCCTTGAACCATCACCAGCAAAAGTTCCAGCACCATAAGGTGTTCCTCCTTTGATGGAATCCATTCCAAACATTCCAGCACCAAAGGTATAACCAATTGGAACATAGAGCATTCCATGGTGGACTAACTGTGTTATTGCTGTCCAACTACAACATAATAAAATGTTACATTTGCCAAATTAAAGTTAGTGGATGGACCCTTATTAATCATATCACAATCATGATAATGACTCGAAAAAAATTTGAGATACATAATAATTGAATATTTTATTAATCATATCACAATACATTTTTGGGTATATACATCCAATTCTTCTATATTAAAATTTTTGGGGCAAAAAATGTTTGGCTTCCGATATATTTTTTCTGATTATTAGATGGAATCAATATATAAGGAAACAATATTAGATTAAGCAACAATGATAAGTATGTATTACCATCTTATGTTGATATTACTTCATGAGTTTGTGAAGATTCTACATCAACTAAAGAATCATATAGGGACCTACACTGACCCTACCAAAACATATTTTTTCCCCTAAAAAGACTAATAATACCCGCACCAAGAATAAACAATTCATGTATTGAAATCATATTCACTACTAAGCTGGCTACAATTGTAAAGTTCCGATCCACCACCAATAACGGATATGGTTATATTAAAACTTGCTGTGATTTCCAGACTCTCAATGAACTATATCTTTTCTCTAATAGATAATAAGCACATTATTATGATTCATGTTGCAAACATTCAAAGAAGTTTAAGGTCAGTTTAGATAACTTTTTTTGAAAAAATTGCTTAAACAATAAATATTTATATTAAAAATAATTTATAAATAAATTATTTTATATTTAATTTTTTAATTCCAAAAATATTTATTTTAAAAGAAATATAATAAAAAAAATTTATTATGAGAAAAAATTTTTTTTAACTTTTTCATAAACACTTAAATAACTTTTAAAAAAATTATAATTTAATTTAAAATTATACTAGACATTAATACTATATCTTTTTATAAATTTAAAAATTAAAAAAATACTTATAAACCTATCCAACCTTTTATATTTGTTAGTTCTGAGTATAATTAATCATAAAGATGTGATAATGATATGTACTATCCTATTAGCTGCTCTCTCAGAACATCAAGTTAATGCAAAAACCTACTCTACATTGAATTTTAAATCACAATATTTACTGGTCCATAAAACTCTATCTCTGGAGTATTTATAATCTACATACACAGTTTAATTTTTAGTATAAAAATTTCTCACAAATATTTAATAATACGATGTCATGTTATCAAATCATGTTCACCTTGTAAATAGTAATTTTGTATTATAAAAAACTTGCATTTATTTTATTTTTAAAATAACTAAAGTTAAATAAAACCCCTTTTAAGTAGGTTAAGAATACATAAAAAAATCAGTCATTCATCGATTGTTCATATAAAATAAAAATATATATTAAAATATAAAATATACGTTAAAATATATAAATAATTAATAATATATATAATTACTGATTTAATAATAAACGTACAGTATTTTTGAACCCCTTAACTTGTATGATGAATTCGATATTTGTATAAAATATTTTTTAAAGTAGTCAATGAGGAGTTGATTTAGCTACTTAAAGTCTTAAACACGGTTTAGATCACTTTTTAATCGTCTGAAATTTAAACTCAAAAAAGAAAAGAAAAAAAAAAAAAGAAAAGGTCATACCAAATTAGTTCATTTTCCATTTTCGGTGAAAGTAACAAGATTTGAATATTGAGAAGTTACGGTGATCTTACGCGGTGGTTTCTTGGCCGCCACCCTGAGTGCCGGTGCTGACAAAGAATCCGGCAGGAACACCGGCAAGCTTCTGCTCCTTCCACAACTGCCCCGTGGAATCAAAGAAGCCTTTCATCTGCGCCGCCATGCTCCCAAACCGAGTCGGAAACCCAAACAGCAACCCATCCGCCTCCACCAGCTTCTCCGCCGTTATCAGCGGCACCGCGTCATCCTTCTCCGGCGCCTGCATCGCTTCCAGAACCTCCTTTGGAAGCGTCTCCGTCACTCTGTACAACACTCCTTCAACTCCTTCAATGGTTTCAACTCCTTTCTTCATCGATCTCGCCAGTGATTCCACGTGACCGTACATTGAGTAGAAAACAATGAACACTTTCAGATTCTTGTTTGCTTCTCTCGCCGGTGGCGCCACTTCTCGGCTCGTACTAGTAGTCGCGATCGCTCTCTCGTCCACGCCGCTAACCGGTTCTTGGATATTTTCCGGCTCGGAAACCGGCACCGGTACCTTCTTGGACTTGCTCGGTATGCAACCATTTCCTTTCCCCATTGATTGTGTAATTACTTGCAGAACAAGAAAATAAAGTGTATGATAGGTATGAATTAAGATTTAAGAGTATAGATGGAAAAATAATAGCGCTAATAATGTGAAGAAGAAGAAACAGCAGCTTGGATTTGACTACACTTATGAGCTGTTACAAACTATTAAGATAATAAGAAGACTTAATTAGAAAATAATTGCCATTGGTTGGCTCCCATGCCTTACCTTCTTGAAAATTTAGAACACAACTTTAATTTATGATCGATCTATATAGTTAGTAAATATTATATTATTTTTTTAATATTTAATTAATAATATTTTGTATTTATATTTATAGATATTTTATATATAAAAAATATATATTTTTCTTAATTATTTATTATTATTTAAATAATTATTCATATAAAGATATTTTTATGTGAATATAATATTTGAAAATAATTAAATAATTATTATATTTAATTAAATTATTTAATATAATATATATTAATGTTTTATTTATTATTTTCGAGGAGAGCACAACGTGGCATGAGGGTTATTTTTTCTTCTTAAGAAAATATTTAGCAGCCAAAGGAGACAAAAATAAATTGGTGCCAAAGAATAAAATGATGCAGGGTGTGGACTCACTATAGGTTAGTTGAATATTTCCCTACCATTGACACGTTCCAACTAATATTTCTCACAATTTTTTTTTTTGGTGTCTTAATTATGGGCAACAAACTGAAAGTATAGATTGATATGTATTTTCTTTATTCGATAGGTTCCAAATTTCGAATTATCTTTTTTTATTAATGTTTATGCACCCATTATTACTAATGCAATTATTGGTATACCTAACAAATTCAGAGTAGAAATGATTCTGGTACAAGTAGTGCAAATGCACAAGCTTGTTGCAAGTTTTTAAGTCGAGGCAATTTCTTATATTCACAGGTGTAGATTTAAATATCTTAATGTAGGATACCAAGTTCAACTCGGTGTATTATAGCATCTTGCCATAAGTCATTAGTGGCGTTTAATAACGATAATTAAAGGGTATGTGAAAGGTATATTCGTGTTTCTTTGTCTCATTAAACGGCTTCTTGCTTCTAAATTAAAGCAAATAGAATAGTAATTGATTACGACAGCATAATTCAACATTATGCCCTCGGTTTTAATCATATTTCGATTTAAATTCTAACTTACATTCTATAGTATGAATAATTAATTTTCCAATTTTCTATCAAAGGTATGGGATTAAGTTTAAGAAGCTTGCATATTTTTCTAGCAATTAGATTGAGATGGAATAGCAATATATATATGTATGAGATAAATTAGATAAAGTTTAAGAGCAAAAGAAACAGATAATTTATCTAGCTACAAGCTGTATGATCTTAAATATTCAAAAGAGTGGTCCTACTTGGTGTGAACACCAAGATATTCGATGAAGAACATTGCTACAAGTTAAATTAGCTATAGTAAGTTCAGAAATTAAAATAAATTCAAACACTATGGATAACAAAATCTAAAACATTTTCTTTTTACTAAATATAAGGGATTCAATATCATCATTATTTTCAAATTAATAACATCATTTTTTATTTTATAAAATACGAACACTTCTCTGATTTGTCGTGTCCGCATTGTCGAACACATTTCAGACACGACACTCGTTCGAAACGCAATCGATTTT
Organism: Arachis hypogaea; assembly: GCF_003086295.3. Taxonomy (NCBI): domain Eukaryota; kingdom Viridiplantae; phylum Streptophyta; class Magnoliopsida; order Fabales; family Fabaceae; genus Arachis; species Arachis hypogaea. The sequence goes on from NC_092048.1 coordinate 6,920,689, forward strand.
TTGTGTTCAACCGTGTCTTAATAAAAAAATCATTATAAAAAAATATAGGGAGTCAAGTGTCTACCAGTCAAGAATTGAATAACTCAATTAATAATAATTAATTTTAAATTAATTTTCAAATTTAAAATTTGATTAATTGACATTAATGTCATTTTTTAATCAAAACTTACCTTAATTTATTTTCACTTCCACCCACTATTCACCACACAAAACCACAAATCCTAATCCCTCTTTCCAATGCTCCCACGCTGTCGTAGTTCCGCAGCACCGTCCTCGCGCGCAATCGCTGGTCGTCCTTGCATCCTTCTCCGCCACCTCATCTGCCGTTTGCGCAGAAAAGACAGCCACCATCTCGCTTCTACTTCACCCTCCTCGCGTCCCATCGCGACTCCCCATCGCTCGCCACTCGCACCCCATGACTCTCCATCCATCGCGACACAGCCACCACCAGGTCCCCATTCGCGACACACAATCAACTACTCCGATCCATGACGACTCCTCCACTCGTCGCAACACGCCACTGCGACTCTCCCCACTGTCCACGCAACGCTGTCCAAGACGTCGTCGCCGTCCACCCTGCGGTTCTTCTTCTCCTCCTCCTATTTGGTTTTGAATATTTTTTAACTAGTTTTTATGTTTCTTTTTTCTACATTTTAAATTATTCTTTTTATTAGTTTTGGATGATTCTTTTTCCTATGTTTTGTATGTTTTTTTCTTAGGATTTAGATGATTCTTTTTATTAGTTTTGGATGATTCTTTTTCCTATGTTTTGTATGTTTTTTCCTTAGGATTTGGATAATTTTTTATCTTATGTTTTGGTGCTTTTTGTTTTTTGGAGTTTCGAAGTTTTTTTTGAAAGAGGAATTAGTGTTTGTGTAATAGATGGTAAAAGGTAAATTAGAGTAAGAAGAGGCAATTAATAATCATTAATTTTGTATATTTAAAAAATTAAATAACCACTAATTAATGACAATTAATGTTATTAATTAGTATAGAATATAATTCAAAAATATTTGTTGGCTTATTGTTGGCTAGACCCCTCTTACTTTCTTAGCGGGATTCAAAAATTATTCTCCGAACACACTTGGACACATGTAAATATTATCACGTGTTAATATATCCAGTTTTAATCTTAACATATATTCTTGAAATGAGTTTAGAAATAGTAAGTACTTTTTTCGTCCCTAAGGTTTGAGGTAAAAATCAAAGTCGTCCCTTACCTTTTTTTGTTATTAAAATCATCCCCAACGTTACAAAACATTATAAAATCATCATTTTCTACTTCAATTACATTTTTTTAACCAAATTACCCTTAACTATTAATAAAAATAATATTAAAAAAAAAAGCAAAACCCCACCCACCCCCACTCCCCAGCATCTCTTCGGCCTCTTCCCCCACCCCTTCCCACTGAACCAGATTCCCAATCGGTTCTGGTCTAATATTTGAACCGCTAAGGAATAAAATCGGTCAAAACCGGTAAAAATCGGTTAAAGTCGTTGAAAATTGTCTAAAACCGGTGAAAATTAGTTCAATCGAACTGTTCGAGAAAAAATTTTAAAATTGATAAAAATGTAGTTCAAACCTTGGCCGTCTTTGTACGTGCATGCTCTCCTTACCACTAAGTTTTGTTATTCTTTATTATTTTAAATGCTAATTATTAATTATATAGTAAAAATGCACAATAATTTTTTTAGGTATTATTTTAATTTTATACTCACTTATATTTAAATTAAGTATATTTTTTATTATTCATAATTATTAATATAAATATAATTAAATATGTATAAATAAAATATATCAAATATTTGTATTAACTACAATATAATTATTTTTTTATGATTAGATGATATTTATTAATATTCTTTTTAATAAATACATATAGTATATAACAATATAATAAATACAAATTAATTAATTAATTATAAAAAAAATATTCACTTTAATATAAAAATAAAATAAAAAAATTTTATTATAAAAAAATACTAAAATATTATATACTTATTTAATAATAACTAAATTATAACTTATTGATTATTTTTTAAATATTAGTAAATATATATATATATATATATATATATTTTAAATTTTAGATTAATTTATATTTTTTATTTATATAAAATTATTTTTTTTCGATTCAACCAGTAATTTATTAATTAAACTAATAAATAATAAATTAATAATTTGACCGATTCAATTGGTATTCCGTTCTAAAAAATGTAATTAAGCCTCAATTTAATGGTTAAAATTACCTTCAAACATCAAAGTAATTTTTAAATTTTGAAGTTACTCAACTTAGTTCTCAAAATTGCTCTCGGAAACTCAAATTGATCCTTAAACCAATTTTGGCCAATAAAGGTGACCGAAAAATCGACATAAACACACTGCTGACATGCTGGCATCATAATAGTTGACTGTCTTGGTCTCGTCCCAATCTTGCCTGGTTGAAGCTCAAGAACGACGACAATGTTTTCTTGGAGGAGGATAGAGCTGGATTTGGGTGTGTCTTGCGTGATTTTTCTAATCGGTGAGTGTGTGGCAGAGTAGGGATTTCTGTATATTTGTAAAAGGGATCAAGGGAGTAAAGAGGGAAGAGTGGGTCGAAGAGCACGGCGAGGTTGGAGTTTGCGGAAAGGATGAACCATCGGTACCGGAGTGAGTTGAAGAATGGGAGGTTCGGGTCGATGCAGTGCTGTTTTGGGGGATTGGGTTAGGGTTTGGGGTTGGGATTTGAGGAAGGAGTAGAGAGATGGAAGCCAGGTTTCCAAGGTTGGTACAACTACTAGCTAAGATGCTTCAGGAGATGTGGCAGATCACACCTGCTGCTTTCTATCCCACCACAAGGTATGTTGAAACGATGTAGCAGTCAGCTAATCCAGTCCTTTAATGTTTGATTTGCAGAATTCATGTAAATATTGAATCCAGCTAATCCAAGCCCTCTTTACCTCATAATGCCTGGTTAAAAGCCTCTAAGTTCCTGAACTCCAGTCTCCGAACCCCTTCCTTTTTTGCTTTGCAAAGCTCTGTCCATTGAATCCAGTGGAAACTGCTGATCAATCGCTCAATTTGTTGACATAAGCTTTTAGGAAGCTGGAAACACCCCATTATATAAGATGGAATCCTTTGAGAGGCTTTAAAATTTATGATAAAGAGATCAACATACATGCTATCTTAAAATCCTATATTTATTAAACATATAACTTAACTAATTTTTTGTTAAAAGTATTTTTTATCTTGTTAAAAAAATTATAAGGCCTTTTGACATATTTCAGGTTAGATCAAATCTAATAACATGCTAAACTTATTAGTACTTAAAAGTTAAAATAAGTCTATAACAAACTACACATTAGATTCAGTCTAATTAATTACCTTATATCTATCTTATAAAGCCTGACCCGTTAAGTGAAAAGTCTAGTTTGGCCTAATTGAACCTATTTTAACCCCTAAAAATTAGTAGAGGAAAAAAGAAAAGATATAATATCTCTAAAAATGGATGTTATCATGTTATCGGTAAAATTTTAAGCTGCATTTTATTATCTACTGAGTGTTATTCGTTATATTTTTTTATATAAATATTATGAGAAATTCCAGGTGTTCAGCACATTTTTCTTGCTTTAATTTTGCCTGTTAAATAACATTAATTAACTAATTCTTTCTGTTTTTAAACAAACAGTATTGGTCTCTGACATATATATATATATAGCACAAGACAAGTGATAAAACAAGTCTAGCTTTCTTTTAAAATAAGTTTCGCTTTCTTTTCTTTTCTCATCGTAAGTAGTCACTTATTACTTGTTTCACATATTTTCTTGAACTTGATAATGGAGGAAAAGGTACCCAATAATAAGCTCATTATACGTTTGAAACCTTCAAAGCCTAAAGAAGTGAGTAAAGCATGCTACCTAAGAATTTCTCTCTTAACAATATTATGTTTTCACATTATGTTTATTCTTATTATCTTCTTGTTTTCTTTTCCCTCCCTAATGCGGGATACTCCACCCAAACTTTTGCAGCCACATGGATCTCCAACAAAGGTATCAATTATTTATGGTGAATGTTATCCTACTCTCTCTAAAGTAACATGTAAATTACCCTCTCTTATGTGTCACATTTTAATTGGGTGTCAACCTGAGTTATCTTTTGCACTCCTTCGTTGTCGTTGCGCCTCTCCCAAGCATCACCGTCTTATTGGTGTTTCGTTTTCTCTTCCCAAATCATTCTTCTAGAAAAGGTACTCCAACTCTCTCTAACTGCGTTTACTCCTCCCCACTCCTTCGTCGTCGTCATTATGCCTCCCAAGCATCACCGTCTCATTGGGTGTCTTATTTTTTCTTCCCAAATCATTCTTCCATAAAAGGTACTCCAACTCTCTCTAATTCCGTTTATTCATCCCCATTGTACTCCTTCATCGTTGTCGTTACGCCTCCCAAGTATCACCGTCTCATTGGGTGTCTTGTTTTCTCTTTCCAAATTATTTTTTTTAAAAAAAGTATTCCAACTCTCTCTAATTGCGTTTACTCTTCCCATTCCTTTGTCGTCGTCGTGCTTTCTAAGTATCACCGTTCTTATTGGGTGTTGCATTTTCTTTTTCTGTCAAGCCGTCACTGTCTTCCAAAATATTATTAAAGTAACTCGGGTTAAAATAAACACCTAATTAAAATGTGATACATCAGAGAGGGTAATTTATATGTTACTTTAGAAAAAGTAGGATAGCATTCACCATTATTTATTTATATTTCTTTTAAAAATTAATTTAATAAATTATTTTCAAAACAAAAACTTTATTAAACTAGTCTATATATTGCTTCGTCGTTTGCATTGTCCCACAAGGATTTAATCATATAGTGCCATACATGTTAAATCGACCCTAATGGCTTCGTTTTTACCTAAAAGGCTATGTATATCATAAATCGAATTGAATGGATTCGATTTACTTAGCAATTGAAATTTGATTCCATTTAGTAGAGTAATTTAATTCGAAGCCATTAGCTTCGATTTACACGTGAACTCAATTTGCATGTAATTCGAATCCCATAGATTCGATTTACTACATATTTGGGTAAATCAAATTTAATCAATTCGATTTATATAGAAATGCAACTTGGGACTTTTACGTAATCTTTTTGAATTTGGGGGATCTGCGTAATTTTAAAAGAAAGTTGGTTTATTAAAGAAAATTGCCCAATTATTTATTTATATTTCTTTTTTTTATTCACTATGTATAACTTGTTACTTACAATTTCATTCAATCAAATGGTTTGAATGGGTTTAGGGATGATTTGGATTTAGGGATGATTTCTTTTTCGATCATTAGAGCAATGGAATTAATTTTGGATATTACTTTTGACTTTTATAGTAATTATACTGATTTAAAATTAAAATTTGCATTGAATATAATTTTTGAAATGATATTAGTATCAGTAAAGATAGTTTTGTCCTGTTTTTAATGATTCTGATTGGCACCCTCCATAGCTGGATCCTCTCTTTCTGTAGGTCTCTTGCTGCTTTTTTCTTCTATTATTCGGTTTGTTCAGTTTTGTGAATCTTTATGTATGCTGTTTGTTAATATAATTCAGTTCAATGATAATGCATTGCCTTAAGGTAGCATAAGGCCCACAAACATAATGAGACCATCATATATTATGGGATTAATTGCATTATTATTTTTTGACAGGAAGAGTTAAGAAAAGAAAGAAGAAGAGAGGCCAACAGAAAATGTGCTCAGAGGAAGAGAAAGAGAGAACAGGTATATAAAAATGTGCATTATCTTGATTGATATATATCTCAAAATTTGAATTTCAATTTATAAACAAAACTGTTAATTTTATTAGGAAGCATTCCAAGAGCTCGAAGGATCCGTGGCAAAGCTTAGAACTGAAGTCCAATTATTCCATGAAGAACTTACTAGACTTCACAAGGAAAATAAGGAACTCGACGAGGAAAATAACTCCATTCAAGTAGGTTAATTAGAAGTTGTGTTAACGTCTTTTATTTTTTGAGGATTATGACTTTGCTTGTTTAGATAGATAATTTAGAGATTATTTTTGTTAAATTCAAAATTCATTTAGTAACAGTAGCAGTAAATTAAGTGAATTAGAGATTATTTTGAGGATTAATATCTTTTGATTTCTTTAGATAGGTATAAGAGAATTTTTTTTTTCACATGGACAGGAAGAAATTTCCAAGATGCATGGGATGGAATTATCAGCAAAATTTGTGATCAGTTATGCGGTTGATGAAGTTTAGAAATTAGAAGCTATAGTTATAAATTTAGAAATGGCTTAGTTTCGGAGAATTTCTTGTAAATGTAGGTAATTATATTTTGTTGAATAAGCCTTTGTTTAATTAGTGTAGTAATATTAAGTTGTGTTGGACTTTAAATTTAAATGAAATGATATTAATTTAAAAGTTTAAAAATTTTGAAGTTTAAATCCAAAATGTTAAATGTAACTTAGGTTTTTTTATTTAAACTATTTTTTTTTTGAATAATTATTCCAATTTTCTGAATTTAAATTTTTTTTAAGAAATATTTATTTTAACTATGAATCCCAAATTCATTTGTTTATATATATTTGTAATAATTTATGCGAGACTAATTTTTGAGAAAAAGACAAATTTATTAGGAGTACGTAGTCTCTTTTAGTGATGAAAGATACGTTGAAGAGCCAAATTTATATTGTAATTGTATGTTTATGATGTTTATATAATGAGCCTAATTTCATGCATCATACATTGTCAAATGCTTATAAATCTCTTTATATTTGTATGCTTACGATGCTTATACCATGAGCCTAATTTTATGCATCATACATTGATAATTGCTTATAAATCTCTTTGTATTTGTACGCTTATAATGCTTATACATTGTTTCAACTTTAAATTTCTGTTTGAATTTTAAATTTCTAATCTTTTTGTAAGTATATATAAATATTTCTAATCTCGTAAGAATTTATTAGAAGTTCATAGCACCAAAAAAATTATTTTTCTATCATCAAAATGTTAAAAAGACATTTTTTTTTATTATAAGTGTAAGAACAATTTGTGTGTGTCAAAAAAATTAATGGCGTTATTTCTGGATATGTTGTTTGTGTGTGATATTGTTAATTTTTTTAATAAAAACTCTATTATTTCTATTGGTATGTGTGTGATATTGTTAATTTTTTTAATAAAACTCTATTATTTCTATTGGTATGCGAAAAAATAAAATTTTGTTAGAAAGATGTGGACTTTAAATTTAAATGAGATGATATTAATTTAAATGTTTATAAATTTTGAAGTTTAAATCCAAAATGTTAAATGTAACTTAGGTTTTTTTATTGAAACTAAATTTTTTTGAATAATTATTCCAATTTTCTAAATTTAATTTTTTTTTAAGAAATATTTATTTTAACTATCAATCCCAAATTCATTTGTTTATATGTATTTGTAATAATTTATGTGAGACTAATTTTTGAGAAAAAGACAAATCTAATGGGAGTACGTACTCTCTTTTAGTGATGAGAGATACGTTGAAGAGCCAAATTTATATTGTAATTGTATGCTTATGATGCTTATATAATGAGCCTAATTTCATGCATCATACATTGTCAATTACTTATAAATCTCTTTATATTTGTATGCTTACGATGCTTATACCATGAGCCTAATTTCACGCATCATATATTGATAATTGCTTATAAATCTCTTTGTATTTGTATGCTTATAATGCTTATACATAGTTTCAACTTTAAATTTCTGTTTGAATTTTAAATTTCTAATCTTTTTGTAAGTATATATAAATTTTTATAACCTCGTAAAAATTTATTAAAAGTTCATAGAACAAAAAATAAAAAAGCAAATTAATTTTCTCTCATCAAAATATTAGAAAGACATTTTTTATTATAAGTGTAAGAACAATTTTCGTGTGTCAAAGAAATTAATAGCGTTATTTCCGGACATGTTGTTTGTGTGTGATATTGCTAATTTTTTTAATAAAACTCTATTATTTCTATTGGCATGCGAAAACATAAAATTTAGTTAGAAAGGTGTAGATTTTACATTTAAATGAGAAAATATTAATTTAAGACTTTATAAATTTTAAAGTTTAAATCGAAAATGTTAAATGTAACTTAAGTTTTTTTATTTAAACTATAATTTTTTTTGAATAATTATTACAATTTTCTGAATTTAATTTTTTTTAAGAAATATTTATTTTAACTATCAATCCCAAATTCATTTGTTTATATGTATTTGTAATAATTTATGCTAAACTAATTTTTGAGAAAAAGAAAAATCTAATGGGAGTACGTACTCTCTTTAGTGATGAGAGATACATTGAAGAGCCAAATTTATATTGAAATTGTATGCTTATGATGCTTATATAACGAGCCTAATTTCATGCATCATACATTTTCAATTGCTTATAAATCTCTTTATATTTGTATGCTTACGATGCTTATACCATGAGCCTAATTTGACGCATCATACATTGTCAGTTGCTTATAAATCTCTTTGTATTTGTATGCTTATAAATCTCTTTGTACGAATTTATTAGAAGTTTATAGTACAAAAATAAAAAACAAAATTAATTTTCGCTCATCAAAATTTTAGAAAGACATTTTTTATTATAAGTGTGAGAATAATTTTCTTGTATCAAAGAAATTAATGGAGTTATTTTCGGACATGTTGTTTGTGTGTGATATTGTTTATTTTTTTAATAAAATTCTGTTATTTCTATTGGTATGCGACAAAATAAAATTTAGTTAGAAAGGTGTGGACTTTAAATTTAAATGAAATAATAATAATTTAAAAGTTTATAAATTTTAACGTTTAAAATCCAAAATGTTAAATGTAACTTAGGTTTTTTTATTTAAACTAGAATTTTTTTGAATGATTATTACAATTTTCTGAATTTAAATTTTTGTTTTTTAATAAATATTTATTTTAACTATCAATCCCAAATTTATTTGTTTATATGTATTTGTAATAATTTATGCGGGACTAATTTTTAAGAAAAAGACAAATCTAACGGGAGTACGTACTCTCTTTTAGTGATTAGAGATACATTGAAGAGCCAAATTTATATTGTAATTGTATGCTTATGATGCTCATATAATGAACCTAATTTCATGCATCATACATTATTAATTGCTTATAAATCTCTTTATATTTGTATGTTTACGATGCTTATACCATGAGCCTAATTTCACGCATCATACATTGCCAATTACTTATTAATCTCTTTGTATTTGTATGCTCATAATGCTTATACATTGTTTCAACTTTAAATTTTTGTTTGAATTTTAAATTTCTAATCTTTTTGTAAGTATATATAAATCTTTCTAATCTCGTAAGAATTTATTAGAAGTTCATAGCACAAAAAATAAAAAAACAAATTAATTTTCTCTCATCAAAATCTTAGAAAGATATTTTTTATTATAAGTGTAAGAACAATTTTCGTGTGTCAAATAAATTAATGGCATTATTTCTGGACATGTTGTTTGTGTGTGATATTGTTAATTTTTTAATAAAATTTTATTATTTCTATTGGTATACGAAAAAATAAAATTTAGTTAGAAATGTGTGGACTTTAAATTTAAATGAGATGATATTAATTTAAAAGTTTATAAATTTTGTAGTTTAAATCCAAAATGTTAAATGTAACTTAGGTTTTTAATTTAAACTAAATTTTTTTTGAATAATTATTGCAATTTTCTGAATTTAAATTTGCTTTTTTAAGAAATATTTATTTTAACTATCAATCCCAAATTCATTTATTTAAATGTATTTGTAATAATTTATGCGGGTCTAATTTTTGAGAAAAAAACAAATCTAATGGGAGTGTACTCTCTTTTAGTGATGAGAGATAAATTGAAGAGTCAAGTTTATATTGTAATTGCATGCTTATGATGCTTGTATAATGAGCCTAATTTTATGCATCATACCTTGTCAATTGCTTATAAATCTCTTTATATTTGAAGGTGCCCTGCTAGGGTTTATGTGCTCCTTTGGAGTGGCTCTTCAAAATTTTCATCGGTGCAGTGTTCAGACTACACAATTGAATATGGAGGCAGGAACGAGAACTGCCAGAGAAAAAAATTCAGTTAGCGATGGAGAGAGCGACAATGAGGTACTAATCGAGGAAGAGGACATCAGAAAAGGGAAGGAAGCATGCGCTAAAAGCCTCATAGGCCGTGTGTTTGCGGACAAAAAGTTTTCTGTGGGAACTATGGAGAACGCATTCAGATCCATATGGAGTAGACCAGAAGGATTCAGAGTTTCGGATAGAGGAGGGAACAAATTCCAATTTTTCTTTGACAATGACAAGGATTTGATGCGGATTGAAAAAGGTTCTCCATGGCTATTTAAAGATTATATCCTTCATGTGAGGAGATGGAATGACTCTGATCGAAGGGAGGAGGGTGAGCTGCAAGGGTTCCCGGTATGGGCTCAATTTTGGGGCTTGCCAGAATGCTATAAAACTATAGAAGTTGGAAGGAAACTTGCTGAGAAAATTGGTGCGGTTATAGAGGTTGGCTTCTACGAAATGAAGGGTGGAGAATCCAGGATACTCAAAGCAAGGGTGGAAATGGATGCATCCAAAAAACTCAAAGATCACGTCTGTGTGATTGGCCCTGAACAACACGCTGTTGAAATTGGTGTGCGGTATGAAAAATTTGGGAGATTCTGCACCTATTGCGCACGGATAGGGCACGAGTCAAAGGGGTGTGAATTACTCGCTACGGATTCAGCAATGAACTCAGTGCGGCAAGACAAAATTGGAGATTGGATAAAAGCTGACCAGATGGGTAAGAGGATTGAAATTGAATGCAATGGTGATAATGCGTCTGGTTCTAACTTGAATGACCAAGGGGACAGACCAAAGAAAAAACCTATGCCTAATTGGTTACTTAATAGCCTCTCAAGTCTCTCTATGAAAGAAACGGTAGGAGCGAAAATGGCCCCAAGGGTGACTAGTTCACATTCAAAGAGCAACTCGTTGATGGAGAATTCGGGAGCGAATTTGGTAGACATAACCTCAGCAAGTACCAAGGAAACACAAGAGGGAGTGCAAGGCCTTATGGCTGTAGAAGAGATTCAAAATGTCGATCAATCTGATTCACAAATAAAGGAGCGATTCAAGCTCAAGCAGATGGCACGAAGAAAAATAGAGGTTTCACACATCAAAGGTGGGGTGAAGAGAAAATTCAATGAGAAAGAAAATATAGAACCGCACAAAAGGATTTGCCTGGAAGAGATCCAAAATACTCGCGAGGAGGTGGAGGGCACCGGCCGTCAAACGGTGCCCCAAGAGTCATGAGAGTTCTAACGTGGAATTGTCGGGGTTTGGGGAGACCCCTGACATTCCATAATCTTAAAGGGATATGTAGATCCCACTCCCCCGAGGTTGGTTTCATCTGTGAAACAAAAAACCAGCCTTGTCGTGTGGAGAACAAGTTAAGGGCATGTGGTTTTGGCGGTTGTTTTCTGGTCAATCCTAATGGCACAGCAGGTGGACTAGCTTTGGCATGGAAAGAGGGCACTGAGGTGGTAGTAATGAACTCGAGTGATTTCTTTATTGCTGCAAAAATCAAGGATGTTACTAGGCAGGAGGAATGGGAACTAATTGGTGTTCACTTTAGTAGCATAGAACAGGTCCGGCACCAGCAATTTGAACAACTCAAACCTGTCCTTCAACAATTTCAAGGCAAAACCATCATTCTTGGTGACTTTAATGCTATCGCAAATACCCAAGAAAAGGAAGGTGGATGTTTGACTTCGGAACCTGCTATGACAGCTTTCAACTCCTTTATAGATGACAACAGTTTTCTAGATCTTGGAATGGTTGGAAGACCGTTCACCTGGTCAAATAGAAGGAGAGGACAAGAGCTTATCCAAGAGAGGCTTGACAGGGTACTGGCAACATTGGAGTGGTGTGAGTCTTACCCTACAGCTACAGTTCTCAGACTTCAAGAGGACGGATCTGACCATGCCCCTTTACTGCTGGACTCTAATCCTCCTATGGAGAAAACAAAACGCAGATTTAAGTTCCAGGAGAGATGGTGTTGGAATGCTGAGGTAAGGGGAATAGTTGAGGAGACGTGGAAAGTGGAAGTTGAGGGTTCTCCTATGTTTATTCTTGCCCAAAAATTAAAGAAATGCAGACATTCACTTGTGCAATGGCAGCAAACTTCTCAGTCAAATTCCCTGCAACAAATCCGGGAGCTCAAGGACCGTTTAGAAGAGCTGAGATCCTCTGGAGTTCAAGGGGGCGAGCAGGTTCAGGGGATTGAAAAGCAGCTTGAGGTGGCCTACCTAAATGAGGAAAGCTACTGGAAAGATAAGTCAAGAATAAAGTGGCTAAAAACAGGGGACCGGAACACCAAGTTCTTCCACCAATTTGCTCGAGTCAGATGTCGCAGTAATAAGATCTGGAGTTTGGTTGGTGAAAATGGGGTGGTGGCATCTACAAACGAAGGTATCGCGAAAGTAGCAGAGGACTACTTCAAAAGTATCTTCTCTGCCTCTGCTATTCAGGATCCGAGACAGGAATTTGAAGAGTTTGTACCGAAGGTAACCCCAAGTATAAATCGGAAACTTCTGCGGCCAGTCTCTATGGAGGAGGTTAAAAGAGCAGCATTTAGCGTGCATCCTCAGAGTGCCCCAGGAGATGATGGATTTACAGCAAAGTTCTTTCATACATTCTGGAGCATTGTGGGTAGAGATGTTTTCTCGGCTGTGAAGAGCTTCTTTCTAGGAGGCAGATTACTCAGGAGCTTCAACCATACACATATCTGTCTTATCCCTAAGCTCCCCGGTGCCAGAGACATGTCCCAGGTGAGACCCATTAGCCTCTCTACAGTAGTATACAAGATTATCTCAAAAATCCTTGTCCATAGACTGCAACACTTTATGAATCTCTTAGTTAGTCCGAACCAAAGTGCCTTCCTGAAAGGTAGACTGATTTCGGACAATGTTCTTATTGCACATGAAGTTATGCACTACCTAAAAACAAAGAGATTTGGGAATGTATTTGAGATGGCCATAAAACTGGATATGAGCAAAGCGTACGATCGAGTAGAGTGGCCTTTTCTTTGGTTTATGATGGAACGTCTAGGGTTTGATGCAAGATGGATTGGGTGGATTAAAGAGGTTGTTACGACTGTTTCTTACTCTGTTGTTGTGGAAGGACAACCATTTGGCTATTTTCGGCCAAGTAGAGGTATCCGGCAAGGTGACCCTCTCTCCCCGTATCTTTTTCTCTTCTGTGCGGAAGGACTCTCCTTCCTGCTACACAAAGCAGAGCAAAACAGGAGTTTACAAGGGATCCAAATCACTAGAAGGTGCCCGTCTGTCAACCACCTCCTCTTTGCAGACGACTCTATCCTCTTTTGTAAAGCGTCTTCTAACTGCTGTGATAATATTTTGGATTTACTGGGTGACTATGAAAGCTTTAGTGGACAAACAGTCAACCTAAATAAGTCGGCTATATTCTTTAGTAAAAACACTCCACAGAATACCAGAAGCTTATTGGCTGGGAATCTAAATATCCAACATATTGGGACCCAAGATAAGTACCTGGGCCTGCCGTCTACTATCCAGAGATCAAAAAAGGCAACATTTGGGGCTATTAAAGATAGAGTTCGAAAAAGAGTTGAAGGCTGGAAACGCAAGCTACTCTCAGCTGGAGGGAGACATGTCTTAATTAAGGCGGTGGGAGAAGCTGTCCCGATCTACACACTGTCATGCTTCAAACTGCCTGACTCGTTAATTCAGGAAATTCACGGCATTTTAGCCCGCTTTTGGTGGGGTCAGAAGGGAGAGGAACGGCGGATTAGCTGGGTCAGCTGGGACATGATGACTAGGCCGAAATTGGAGGGAGGCTTGGGATTTAAGAATCTAAAGGCACAAAACCTGGCACTTCTAGGCAAACAATGCTGGAGAATAGCAACACAGCCTAATTCAATATTGGCTAGAATCCTAAAAGGCAAGTATTTTCGATATACAGATATTATGAGAGCGGAGGTAGGGAACTTACCGTCCTGGGGCTGGCGAAGCATCCTGGAAGGGCGAAAAGTCACCGAGAAAGGCTTAATCTGGCAAATAGGTCCTGCTTCTGAGGTGAACATCTTCTCTGATCCATGGATTCCGCCTCAGCAACAATTTACCCCTCCCATCAGGTTAAACTCCCTTGCCACAAATCAACCAGTCTCACGGGTCAGCCACCTGATGCACGAAAACAACGAGTGGAATCAACAGCTTATTTCCTCAATTTTTCCACCAGCCATCACCCAGCAAATTTTAGCAGTAAAAATTGGGGAACAGAGGGATAAGCTTACTTGGTTGTTTCACAAATCAGGTAGATATGAAGTATCGTCTGGTTACAGAATAGCCTTTACGTTCAACCACGAACCAACTGAGTTGCATCCACACCTCCAGCAAAGACAAGGGATTTGGCGTGACCTCTGGAAGACTAAAGCTCCACCAAAGATCCTCCTTTTCCTCTGGCGTGCTCAGCATGAAAGGCTTCCCACTATGGAACTGCTTCACCAAAGGATCCCCTCAAATTTGGCTACCTGCCCACGGTGCCACGCAGCCACGGAAACCATCATACATTGCCTATTCTCTTGTGAGAAAGCTAAAGAAGTATGGAACAGAAGCCCTTACCATGGAATTACTGCTGGTGAAGAGGAAAATCTGTTCTTCAAGTGTTGGGAGGCGAAGAAGAAGCACTTAATTCTTAACCCAACTGAAGAGCAAGACCTAGCCTCATTAGGGATTTACTGCTGGTGTATTTGGCGGTCTCGCAATGACCACGTCTTCGGACAGGGTGCCAAGACTCCCCAAGAAGTGGATGGCCTCGCGAGAAGGATGATTAGCTGGGTCTCAACAGCTGCCAACGAACCCCAAATCTGAGTGGGTCTTCTTTTATCTTATCTCTCTGTATTGCAATTTTACGTTAATGCTCTATGTGTAATGAGCCTTAGAGAGGCTACTGTCTCTCTCTTCTTTTGTCTTTACTAAGTCACATTTGGACAGTTATTTCCTTTTTTGCTGAAAGGAATAAAGTATCTAAGTTCTTTGGAAAAAAAAAAAATCTCTTTATATTTGTATGCTTACGATGCTTATGCCATGAACCTAATTTCACACATCATACATTGCCAATTGCTTATAAATCTCTTTGTATTTTTTATTCTTATAATGCTTATACATTGTTTCAACTTTAAATTTCTTTTTGAATTTTAAATTTTTAATCTTTTTGTAAGTATATATAAATTTTTATAACCTCGTAAAAATTTATTAAAAGTTCATAGAACAAAAAATAAAAAAGCAAATTAATTTTCTCTCATCAAAATATTAGAAAGACATTTTTTATTATAAGTGTAAGAACAATTTTTGTGTGTCAAAGAAATTAATAGCGTTATTTCCGGACATGTTGTTTGTGTGTGATATTGCTAATTTTTTTAATAAAATTCTATTATTTCTATTGGCATGCGAAAACATAAAATTTAGTTAGAAAGGTGTGGACTTTACATTTAAATGAGAAAATATTAATTTAAGACTTTATAAATTTTAAAGTTTAAATCAAAAATGTTAAATGTAACTTAAGTTTTTTTATTTAAACTATAATTTTTTTTGAATAATTATTATGATTTTCTGAATTTAATTTTTTTAAAGAAATATTTATTTTAACTATCAATCCCAAATTCATTTGTTTATATGTATTTGTAATAATTTATGCTAAACTAATTTTTGAGAAAAAGAAAAATCTAATGGGAGTACGTACTCTCTTTAGTGATGAGAGATACATTGAAGAGCCAAATTTATATTGAAATTGTATGCTTATAATGCTTATATAATGAGCCTAATTTCATGCATCATACATTTTCAATTGCTTATAAATCTCTTTATATTTGTATGCTTACCATGCTTATACCATGAGCCTAATTTCACGCATCATACATTGTCAGTTGCTTATAAATCTCTTTGTATTTGTTTGCTTATAATACTTATGCATTGTTTCAACTTTAAATTTCTGTTTGAATTTTAAATTTCTAATCTTTAAGTCACCAAAAAAAATTTCTAATCTTTTTGTAAGTATATATAAATCTTTCTAACTTCGTAAGAATTTATTAAAAGTTCATAGCACAAAAAATAAAAAAATAAATTAATTTTCTCTCATCAAAATCTTAGAAAGATATTTTTTATTATAAGTGTAAGAACAATTTTTGTGTGTCAAAAAAATTAATGGCGTTATTTTCGGACATGTTGTTTGTTTGTGATATTGTTAATTTTTTTAATAAAACTCTATTATTTCTATTAGTATGCGAAAAAATAAAATTTAGTTAAAAATGTGTGGATTTTGAATTTAAATGAGATGATATTAATTTAAAAGTTTATAAATTTTGAAGTTTAAATCCAAAATGTTAAATGTAGTTTAGATTTTTTTATTTAAACTAGAATTTTTTTTGAATAATTATTGTAATTTTCTGAATTTAAATTTATGTTTTTATTTTTTAAGAAATATTTATTTTAACTATCAATCCCAAATTCATTTGTTTATATGTATTTGTAATAATTTATGCGGGACTAATTTTTTAGAAAAAGACAAATTTAATGGGAGTACGTACTCTCTTTTAGTGATGAGAGATACATTGAAGAGTTAAATTTATATTGTAATTATATGCTTATGATGTTTATATAATGAGCTTAATTTCATGCATCATACATTGTCAATTGCTTATAAATCTCTTTATATTTGTATGCTTACAATGCTTATTGTATTTGTATGCTTATAAGGCTTATGCATTGTTTCAACTTTAAATTTCTGTTTGAATGTTAAATTTCTAATCTTTTTGTAAGTATATATAAATCTCTTCGTAAGAATTTATTAGAAGTTCATAGTATAAAAAATAAAAAAGTAAATTAATTTTCTCTCATCAAAATCTTAGAAAGATATTTTTTATTATAAGTGTAAGAACAATTTTTGTGTGTCAAAGAAATTAATTGCGTTATTTTCGGACATATTGTTTGTGTGTGATATTGTTAATTTTTTTAATAAAACTCTATTATTTCTATTGGTATGCGGAAAAATAAAATTTAGTTAGAAAAGTGTGGAATTTAAATTTAAATGAAATGATATTAATTTTTTTTTTTTCCAAAGAACTTAGATACTTTATTCCTTTCAGCAAAAAAGGAAATAACTGTCCAAATGTGACTTAGTAAAGACAAAAGAAGAGAGAGACAGTAGCCTCTCTAAGGCTCATTACACATAGAGCATTAACGTAAAATTGCAATACAGAGAGATAAGATAAAAGAAGACCCACTCAGATTTGGGGTTCGTTGGCAGCTGTTGAGACCCAGCTAATCATCCTTCTCGCGAGGCCATCCACTTCTTGGGGAGTCTTGGCACCCTGTCCGAAGACGTGGTCATTGCGAGACCGCCAAATACACCAGCAGTAAATCCCTAATGAGGCTAGGTCTTGCTCTTCAGTTGGGTTAAGAATTAAGTGCTTCTTCTTCGCCTCCCAACACTTGAAGAACAGATTTTCCTCTTCACCAGCAGTAATTCCATGGTAAGGGCTTCTGTTCCATACTTCTTTAGCTTTCTCACAAGAGAATAGGCAATGTATGATGGTTTCCGTGGCTGCGTGGCACCGTGGGCAGGTAGCCAAATTTGAGGGGATCCTTTGGTGAAGCAGTTCCATAGTGGGAAGCCTTTCATGCTGAGCACGCCAGAGGAAAAGGAGGATCTTTGGTGGAGCTTTAGTCTTCCAGAGGTCACGCCAAATCCCTTGTCTTTGCTGGAGGTGTGGATGCAACTCAGTTGGTTCGTGGTTGAACGTAAAGGCTATTCTGTAACCAGACGATACTTCATATCTACCTGATTTGTGAAACAACCAAGTAAGCTTATCCCTCTGTTCCCCAATTTTTACTGCTAAAATTTGCTGGGTGATGGCTGGTGGAAAAATTGAGGAAATAAGCTGTTGATTCCACTCGTTGTTTTCGTGCATCAGGTGGCTGACCCGTGAGACTGGTTGATTTGTGGCAAGGGAGTTTAACCTGATGGGAGGGGTAAATTGTTGCTGAGGCGGAATCCATGGATCAGAGAAGATGTTCACCTCAGAAGCAGGACCTATTTGCCAGATTAAGCCTTTCTCGGTGACTTTTCGCCCTTCCAGGATGCTTCGCCAGCCCCAGGACGGTAAGTTCCCTACCTCCGCTCTCATAATATCTGTATATCGAAAATACTTGCCTTTTAGGATTCTAGCCAATATTGAATTAGGCTGTGTTGCTATTCTCCAGCATTGTTTGCCTAGAAGTGCCAGGTTTTGTGCCTTTAGATTCTTAAATCCCAAGCCTCCCTCCAATTTCGGCCTAGTCATCATGTCCCAGCTGACCCAGCTAATCCGCCGTTCCTCTCCCTTCTGACCCCACCAAAAGCGGGCTAAAATGCCGTGAATTTCCTGAATTAACGAGTCAGGCAGTTTGAAGCATGACAGTGTGTAGATCGGGACAGCTTCTCCCACCGCCTTAATTAAGACATGTCTCCCTCCAGCTGAGAGTAGCTTGCGTTTCCAGCCTTCAACTCTTTTTCGAACTCTATCTTTAATAGCCCCAAATGTTGCCTTTTTTGATCTCTGGATAGTAGACGGCAGGCCCAGGTACTTATCTTGGGTCCCAATATGTTGGATATTTAGATTCCCAGCCAATAAGCTTCTGGTATTCTGTGGAGTGTTTTTACTAAAGAATATAGCCGACTTATTTAGGTTGACTGTTTGTCCACTAAAGCTTTCATAGTCACCCAGTAAATCCAAAATATTATCACAGCAGTTAGAAGACGCTTTACAAAAGAGGATAGAGTCGTCTGCAAAGAGGAGGTGGTTGACAGACGGGCACCTTCTAGTGATTTGGATCCCTTGTAAACTCCTGTTTTGCTCTGCTTTGTGTAGCAGGAAGGAGAGTCCTTCCGCACAGAAGAGAAAAAGATACGGGGAGAGAGGGTCACCTTGCCGGATACCTCTACTTGGCCGAAAATAGCCAAATGGTTGTCCTTCCACAACAACAGAGTAAGAAACAGTCGTAACAACCTCTTTAATCCACCCAATCCATCTTGCATCAAACCCTAGACGTTCCATCATAAACCAAAGAAAAGGCCACTCTACTCGATCGTACGCTTTGCTCATATCCAGTTTTATGGCCATCTCAAATACATTCCCAAATCTCTTTGTTTTTAGGTAGTGCATAACTTCATGTGCAATAAGAACATTGTCCGAAATCAGTCTACCTTTCAGGAAGGCACTTTGGTTCGGACTAACTAAGAGATTCATAAAGTGTTGCAGTCTATGGACAAGGATTTTTGAGATAATCTTGTATACTACTGTAGAGAGGCTAATGGGTCTCACCTGGGACATGTCTCTGGCACCGGGGAGCTTAGGGATAAGACAGATATGTGTATGGTTGAAGCTCCTGAGTAATCTGCCTCCTAGAAAGAAGCTCTTCACAGCCGAGAAAACATCTCTACCCACAATGCTCCAGAATGTATGAAAGAACTTTGCTGTAAATCCATCATCTCCTGGGGCACTCTGAGGATGCACGCTAAATGCTGCTCTTTTAACCTCCTCCATAGAGACTGGCCGCAGAAGTTTCCGATTTATACTTGGGGTTACCTTCGGTACAAACTCTTCAAATTCCTGTCTCGGATCCTGAATAGCAGAGGCAGAGAAGATACTTTTGAAGTAGTCCTCTGCTACTTTCGCGATACCTTCGTTTGTAGATGCCACCACCCCATTTTCACCAACCAAACTCCAGATCTTATTACTGCGACATCTGACTCGAGCAAATTGGTGGAAGAACTTGGTGTTCCGGTCCCCTGTTTTTAGCCACTTTATTCTTGACTTATCTTTCCAGTAGCTTTCCTCATTTAGGTAGGCCACCTCAAGCTGCTTTTCAATCCCCTGAACCTGCTCGCCCCCTTGAACTCCAGAGGATCTCAGCTCTTCTAAACGGTCCTTGAGCTCCCGGATTTGTTGCAGGGAATTTGACTGAGAAGTTTGCTGCCATTGCACAAGTGAATGTCTGCATTTCTTTAATTTTTGGGCAAGAATAAACATAGGAGAACCCTCAACTTCCACTTTCCACGTCTCCTCAACTATTCCCCTTACCTCAGCATTCCAACACCATCTCTCCTGGAACTTAAATCTGCGTTTTGTTTTCTCCATAGGAGGATTAGAGTCCAGCAGTAAAGGGGCATGGTCAGATCCGTCCTCTTGAAGTCTGAGAACTGTAGCTGTAGGGTAAGACTCACACCACTCCAATGTTGCCAGTACCCTGTCAAGCCTCTCTTGGATAAGCTCTTGTCCTCTCCTTCTATTTGACCAGGTGAACGGTCTTCCAACCATTCCAAGATCTAGAAAACTGTTGTCATCTATAAAGGAGTTGAAAGCTGTCATAGCAGGTTCCGAAGTCAAACATCCACCTTCCTTTTCTTGGGTATTTGCGATAGCATTAAAGTCACCAAGAATGATGGTTTTGCCTTGAAATTGTTGAAGGACAGGTTTGAGTTGTTCAAATTGCTGGTGCCGGACCTGTTCTATGCTACTAAAGTGAACACCAATTAGTTCCCATTCCTCCTGCCTAGTAACATCCTTGATTTTTGCAGCAATAAAGAAATCACTCGAGTTCATTACTACCACCTCAGTGCCCTCTTTCCATGCCAAAGCTAGTCCACCTGCTGTGCCATTAGGATTGACCAGAAAACAACCGCCAAAACCACATGCCCTTAACTTGTTCTCCACACGACAAGGCTGGTTTTTTGTTTCACAGATGAAACCAACCTCGGGGGAGTGGGATCTACATATCCCTTTAAGATTATGGAATGTCAGGGGTCTCCCCAAACCCCGACAATTCCACGTTAGAACTCTCATGACTCTTGGGGCACCGTTTGACGGCCGGTGCCCTCCACCTCCTCGCGAGTATTTTGGATCTCTTCCAGGCAAATCCTTTTGTGCGGTTCTATATTTTCTTTCTCATTGAATTTTCTCTTCACCCCACCTTTGATGTGTGAAACCTCTATTTTTCTTCGTGCCATCTGCTTGAGCTTGAATCGCTCCTTTATTTGTGAATCAGATTGATCGACATTTTGAATCTCTTCTACAGCCATAAGGCCTTGCACTCCCTCTTGTGTTTCCTTGGTACTTGCTGAGGTTATGTCTACCAAATTCGCTCCCGAATTCTCCATCAACGAGTTGCTCTTTGAATGTGAACTAGTCACCCTTGGGGCCATTTTCGCTCCTACCGTTTCTTTCATAGAGAGACTTGAGAGGCTATTAAGTAACCAATTAGGCGTAGGTTTTTTCTTTGGTCTGTCCCCTTGGTCATTCAAGTTAGAACCAGACGCATTATCACCATTGCATTCAATTTCAATCCTCTTACCCATCTGGTCAGCTTTTATCCAATCTCCAATTTTGTCTTGCCGCACTGAGTTCATTGCTGAATCCGTAGCGAGTAATTCACACCCCTTTGACTCGTGCCCTATCCGTGCGCAATAGGTGCAGAATCTCCCAAATTTTTCATACCGCACACCAATTTCAACAGCGTGTTGTTCAGGGCCAATCACACAGACGTGATCTTTGAGTTTTTTGGATGCATCCATTTCCACCCTTGCTTTGAGTATCCTGGATTCTCCACCCTTCATTTCGTAGAAGCCAACCTCTATAACCGCACCAATTTTCTCAGCAAGTTTCCTTCCAACTTCTATAGTTTTATAGCATTCTGGCAAGCCCCAAAATTGAGCCCATACCGGGAACCCTTGCAGCTCACCCTCCTCCCTTCGATCAGAGTCATTCCATCTCCTCACATGAAGGATATAATCTTTAAATAGCCATGGAGAACCTTTTTCAATCCGCATCAAATCCTTGTCATTGTCAAAGAAAAATTGGAATTTGTTCCCTCCTCTATCCGAAACTCTGAATCCTTCTGGTCTACTCCATATGGATCTGAATGCGTTCTCCATAGTTCCCACAGAAAACTTTTTGTCCGCAAACACACGGCCTATGAGGCTTTTAGCGCATGCTTCCTTCCCTTTTCTGATGTCCTCTTCCTCGATTAGTACCTCATTGTCGCTCTCTCCATCGCTAACTGAATTTTTTTCTCTGACAGTTCTCGTTCCTGCCTCCATATTCAATTGTGTAGTCTGAACACTGCACCGATGAAAATTTTGAAGAGCCACTCCAAAGGAGCACATAAACCCTAGCAGGGCACCTTTAAATGACACTCTCTAATTGAAATGATATTAATTTAAAAGTTTATAAATTTTGAAGTTTAAATCCAAAATGTTAAATGTAACTTAGGTTTTTTTACTTAAACTAAATTTTTTTTTAAATAATTATTGAAAATTTCTGAATTTAAATTTTTATTCTTTTTTAAGAAATATTTATTTTAACTATCAATCCCAAATTCATTTTTTTTTTTACCAAAGATAGGCGAACCCGCAACCTCTTAATTGAGTATGGAGAGCCTATGCCAGTTGAGCTATTATTCATTGGCATCAATCCCAAATTCATTTGTTTATATGTATTTGTAATAATTAATGCTAAACTAATTTTTGAGAAAAAGACAAATCTAATGGGAGTACGTACTCTCTTTAGTGATGAGAGATACATTGAAGAGCCAAATTTATATTGTAATTGTATGTTTATAATGCTTATATAATGAGCTTAATTTCATGCATCATACATTGTCAATTGCTTATAAATCCCTTTATATTTGTATGCTTACGATGCTTATACCATGAGCCTAATTTCAAGCATCATGCATTGCCAATTGCTTATAAATCTCTTTTTATTTGTATGCTTTTAATGCTTATATATTGTTTCAACTTTAAATTTCTGTTTGAATTTTAAATTTCTAATCTTTTTATAAGTATATATAAATATTTCTAACCTCGTAAGAATTTATTAGAAGTTCATAGCACAAAAAGTAAAAAAAGTAAATTAATTTTCTCTCGTCAAGATCTTAGAAAGACAATTTTTATTATAAGTGTTAAAACAATTTTTGTGTGTTAAAGAAATTAATGGCATTATTTTTGGACATGTTGTTTGTGTGTGATATTGTTAATTTTTTTAATAAAACTCTATTATTTCTATTGTTATGCGAAAAAATAAAATTTTGTTAGAATGGTGTGAACTTTAAATTTAAATGAGATGATATTAATTTAAAAGTTTATAAATTTTGAAGTTTAAATCCAAAATGTTAAATGTAACTTATGTTTTTTTTAATTTAAACTAAAATTTTTTTGAATAATTATTGTAATTTTTGGAATTTAAATTTTTGTTTTTTTTTAAGAAATATTTATTTTAACTATCAATCTCAAATTCATTTGTTTATATGTATTTGTAATAATTTATGCGAGACTAATTTTTGAGTAAAAGACAAATCTGATGAGAGTACGTACTCTCTTTTAGTGACGAGAGATACATTGAAGAGTCAAATTTATATTGTAATTGTATGCTTATGATGTTTATATAATGAGCCTAATTTCATGCATCATACATTGTCAATTGCTTATAAATCTCTTTATATTTGTATGCTTAGGATGCTTATTGTATTTGTATGCTTATATTGTTTATACATTGTTTCAACTTTAAATTTCTGTTTGAATTTTAAATTTCTAATTTTTTTGTAAGTATATATAAATCTTTCTAACCTCGTAAGAATTTTAGAAGTTCATAGCACAAAAAATAAAAAAAGTAAATTAATTTTCTCTCGTTAAAATCTTAGAAAGACATTTTTTATTATAAGTGTAAGAACAATTTTCGTGTGTTAAAGAAATTAATGGCATTATTTCTAGACATGTTGTTTGTGTTTGATATTGTTAATTTTTTTAATAAAACTCTATTATTTCTATTGGTATGCGAAAAAATAAAATTTAGTTAAAAATGTGTGAACTTTAAATTTAAATGAGAAGATATTAATTTAAAAGTTTATAAATTTTGAAGTTTAAATCCAAAATGTTAAATGTAACTTAGGTTTTTTTTAATTTAAACTAAAATTTTTTTGAATAATTATTGCAATTTTCGGAATTTAAATTTTGGTTTTTCTTTTTTAAGAAATATTTATTTTAACTATCAATCTCAAATTCATTTGTTTAAATGTATTTGTAATAATTTATGCGAGACTAATTTTTGAGAAAAAGACAAATCTAATGAGAGTACGTACTCTCTTTTAACGATGAGAGATACATTGAAGAGTCAAATTTATATTGTACTTATATGTTTATAATGTTTATATAATGAGCCTAATTTCATGCATCATACATTGTCAATTGCTTATAAATCTCTTTATATTAGTATGCTTACGATACTTATACCATGAACCTAATTTCACGCATCCTACATTGCCAATTGCTTATAAATCTCTTTGTATTTGTATGCTTATGATGCTTATCCATTGTTTTAACTTTAAATTTCTGTTTAAATTTTAAATTTCTGACCTTTTTATAAGTATATATAAATCTTTCTAACCTCATAAGAATTTATTATAAGTTCATAGCACAAAAAATAAAAAGCAAATTAATTTTCTCTCATCAAAATCTTAGAAAGACATTTTTTTTTATTATAAGTGTAAGAACAATTTTTGTGTGTCAAAGAAATTAATTATGACGTTATTTTTGGACATGTTGTTTGTGTGTTCAGGGACGGACATAAGGGGGGGTTAGTGGCGGCCTCGGCCCCCCAACTTTTTTTAATAGTAATAAGTTATTATGTATAATTTAATTTTTTTAAAAAAATATTTAGTATTTAGTATAATATAAATAAAAGTTTAGTTTAATTTAAATATTAATAATTTTTAATATCTAAAAAATAAGTAACAATATTAAAAAAATTTGAAAAAGATATTATTACTAATATTTTTTAATTAAATAAAAATTTTTAAATCTCATAAAGTGAATTCTTTTTCTTCTTGTGGTCATTTTTTTTATTCGTTTGGTATTAATTTTCTCTGTTTCAATTGTTACAATTAAGAGATCTTTTTCAACTATGAATATCGTGAAAAATAACTTAGAAACAAAATAAAAGATGAATTTCTTACTAATTGTCTTTTAATTATATTGAAAAGAAAATTGTTGAAAATTTTGACACAAATTCTATTATCGGTGAATTTTATGATACGAAGAATCGACCACTTCGTTAATAAAAAGTATACACATATTTTTTTTATTTTAAAATATATTTTCTATTCGTACATTTTTATAATACATCTTATATTATATAATTTTTTTTACATAATTTTTAATATTATATGCGTTATTGGCCCCCATAATATCATTTTTTGATCCGTCCCTGTGTGTGTGGTATTGTTAATTTTTTTAATAAAACTCTATTATTTCTATTGGTATGCGAAAAAGTAAAATTTAGTTAGAAAGGTGTGGACTTTAAATTTAAATGAAATGATATTAATTTAAAAGTTTATAAATTTTGAAATTTAAATCCAAAAATGTAAAATGTAACTTAGTTTTTTTTATTTAAACTATATTTTTTTTGAATAATTATTGCAATTTTTTGAATTTAAATTTTTGTATTTTTTTTTGTAAGGAATATTTATTTTACCTATCAATCTCAAATTCATTTGTTTATATGTATTTGTGTTAATTTATGCGAAACTAAATTTTGAGAAAAAGACAAATCGAATGGGAGAAGGGGAGGATGAAATTCAATGGTCACTCAACAGATCCAGATATATGATGTAGTTTCAGGATATATAGTTGCTTATCTTTTTCACCATATTTTTCTAGAATTTTGTCCAAATATCATGCAACAATCGAAAATCTAGAATTTTCTTTGGAGTCTCACATCTCCACACAAGATTCAGGTATTCGGGTAGAAGTCCTTCCATGAAAAACTCTTCGTCATGCAGCTCATTAATCAGCGATTCCCAGTACTTCACCAACTTGTCCCATTTGCAATGTTGAACCAAATCCTTGTTACATTGCATCTTCAACTGTTCGGATGCTTCAAAAACTTAGCAAGAGTCCAATAGCGCACCTGACCCCAAATCCGAACTGCATCTCCTTTTTCGATTGGTGGAGACTCCAAATTATTGTCCCGGGTTACCGATCTGTGAATAAAAACTCGACTCGTTTTGCTTTGATTGTTGCCTGGCATATATGGAAAAAAAAAGTGTAAGAGGGTGTTCTAACGCCAATCTATGAATCCTGAAAAACTTACAATTGCTACCAAACAAAATCAGGAATTTGTAAACTTACCCACTAAAGTCCTAACTTAATTACAACTTTGCTTTCTTCTTAGTTTCGTTTTTTTTATTGTGTCTCGCTAATGTTTAAGCAAAGGATGAGAGAACATCACTTTCTTTTATTTGTGTAGTCCTAAATTTTAGACAAAATATTTTTTCATTTGAAATAAAATAATATACTGTCTTTGAAAAAAAAATACGCGGGCCTAAAATCCAAAAATACAGGCCGAAACAGCAATTTGATGATTTTACTTGTTATTTTCATTTTACATTTCAATATACTTATTATTTGTTTTAGTTACTTTCATTTTACATTTCAATTTAGTTAAAATTATTATTTTTTTTGGCCCAAAACAAATAACTTTCTTCACTTCAAAATTTAAAATCTTTCATCTTCCGAAAAATCTTCATATGGACGATCTCAAATAATAAAATAAGATTCAGTCCATATTACAACTAAGAATAACTCAAAAGAGTATACAATTGTCCAAAATTGTCAAAAAAGCCCATTTTATTAATTATAATTAGAGAAAAGATAAATAGATTTTTCATTCTTGATATTTTGATCCGTATACATTTATATTCTCGAAAATTTGAAATACATTTAAGTCTTTGATTTTTTTTTAAATGTGGACATATCGATCCTTCATGTTCACTTGGGTTTGTTAGACTCAACAGAAAAAATTAAATGTGACTCTCGTTGTACTGACCTGATTGATACAGATACACACGTGAGAGACTTTTTAAAATTGAACAAATTAGACTAAAATATTGATATGTCTAAATTTTAAAGAGATCAAGACTTAAATGTATTTTTAAATCCTCAAGAATTAAATGTCTTTGAGATCAATTTCTCCTTTTCTCTTATAATTATTAACATCGCATTAGCCATGACTACACATTCCAATTAGAGAGCAGCAAGTCAGGAAGTGTAGCAGTAGCCACCAGAGATTGTAATGGAACCCTCATGGGAGGGACAGTTTCAAAAATCCAATCGAACTCTAGTGTCATTGCAGAAGCAACTGTCATAAGAGAAGCAATCATTTTAACAGAAAATCTCATGCAACCATTGAATCTGACTAGTGACTACTTACAACTAATTCAAGCAATCAAAGAAGGAAATACTCTGAGAAATAAAACCAACAATCTATGATATTAAAGCTATCCAAAAGAGACTCCCAAACTCTGTTTTCTCTTAGATTTTTCGAGAAGGAAACATGCTAGTTCACACCTTGATGTCTCTGAAATTGCAAAATCAACTAACCATTCACTGGCCATCTAGCCGTCCAAACAGATTGCAGAGATAATAAAAAATGAAAAACTGGACTTACCTTTCCATCATCAGTGGCGCCATGTTTGAGACAGATCAGCGATGGGCTTTAAAGTCGTCTCTAAATTCGCGTTATGTTTTCGGCTCAAGCTCAGATCACCGTTGCAGCTCTCCCGATTTCTCCCGCTCTGGACCGTCGCACACCTCGTGCTGTGCTTTTGCTCCTCAAATTCCGGAGAGTACTAATAATCCAGGTCAAATCATCACAAGCTCTAATCCATTTGGTTCATTCCATCATCAGTGTTGGTGAAGAAAACCTTTATTACATGTATTTAATTGTCGGAAATACTCACATGGTAACATCTTCGCATGAAGATGACATTGTGAACCACTAGATAGTTCAGTCAAACATATTTAATCAAACATATTAAATTATCTAACGGTTCATAATGTCATCTTCATGTGAAGATATCATCATAGGAGTATCTATCTTTAATTATATATAAATAAAATTATTATTTACATGCATGTGTGCATCTTATATTAGATATGGATGTGTTATGTTTGCTAATTTAAACCATATATGATGAAGGGACATGACTACTAACAAATTTGATCATTATTTTTCAGACATGGATAAATCAGTTTCAGTATGAATTTTGAATTATAGTTGGAATCCCATCATTTTCCCTACTACCCTATATACGGTAACCCTATATCCAACTACTAATAAAGTCATTTATTTACTGTAATAATTAACTTGATGCTTTCTACTTTCTTACTCTATATACATTTCACATAGTTTCTGTTGAATTCAAGTAATTGATATAGATTTGTTCCTGCGTGAGAGTTGACTCCGAGGTATAGCACGTTCTGATAACACACAGACTGGCTTTCCTTGGAGTGGTGAGGGAGGAACGTCGTCTTCTACCGGAGGGGCGGCGTTGGGTACCTGAAAAGGGACTCCGACACTCAAGTAAGTGTAAGTATGAGAGAGTTTAGGAGAAAGACTAGAGTCAATAGCGTACCTCTCACTTGAGTATGTATTTCGTATATACTGGAGTCTGTTGAGGGTGGTTACGCGGATTTGTTGGACTGGGTGGAATTTCTATCCGTTGTGTGCTTTGTTTTCGGAGTTGAGGAGAGATTTGGGGAGGGCTTATGTGTTCAGTTCCGAGTTTGTTGTTGTTTTATCCTAACGGATCATAGCCCCCAAGGTTGACCTGTTTCTTGAACTTATGAACAGGTTAAGCTTATACTTGTGGGTTATAACTCGGAACTGAATTTTGCGGGAGTTTTGGTTTTTGTGCCGAGCTATAACTCGGAGCCCCCAAGCTTAACTTGTTCACTTCCTTCATTTTCTTTATTTGAATTTTCGCGCGGAGTGTGTTGTGGGAGAGAGAGTTTTATTTTTGGAAAGGGAAACTGCATTTAATGCGTTCTGGGTGTTGGAAAGAGTGTTAAGATCAGGCCATTGATTGGATTTGGTACTCTGCACGTTGGACGGCTAGGGTTTCTTCTGGGAGGTGTAACGCTTGTAGTAAGGATAGTGGGCTAACTATTTGGTTTTTTGTTCTATCCATTTGCATGTGTTTTCCGCTTTTTTCTTCTATCTTGTTCGCGGAAGATGAGCAAAGGTTAGTTGTGCTTTTCCCTTGTTTGTTTTGTCTTTGTCGCTTCGTTTTGGCTTCTCTTCTATATTATTGTTCGAGGAATGGAGAAAGGGAAAAAGGTAGAGGTAGGGTCGGTGGTGAAAACAGAGGTGAAACTTGTTGAGGACATGTGGGAATGGGATCCAGTTAGTCCTTTTTCATGGGTAGCCGATGCGGTGAAGGGTTATGCTTCTGTGTTTGATGATGAACTTAGTGTTGCACAGTTGGGTTCTGTTTCTTCCTGGGTTAGGGAGGGTAGTAGTGTGAAGCTTAGGTTTCTTCCCTGTACTGCTGACGATCGTGTCTTCCATCGGGGAGAAGGTTTTGAATTCTTTTTCATCTATAGTTGTATTTTTGTTGACTTGGGGGTTAGATTTCCGTTTTCCGAGTTTGAGTGTGGTGTGTTGATGCAATTGAAATGTGCCCCGTCGCAGTTACATCCTAATTCTTGGGCGTTCGTTAGGGCTTTCCAGATTTTGATGAGCTATTTGGAGGTGGAGCCGTCGTTGGAGGTTTTCTTTGCTTTGTTTCAATGTAAGGGGGTTAGGCGGGGGTGTTGGTTGAATTTAGCTAGTGCTCCTGGTCGTTCCATTTTTAGTTTGTATAAGTCTTCGTATAAGGGTTTCAAATCAATGTTCTTGAAGGTTGGTATTGTAGAAGGTGAGTTTCCATGGTTTGTTGACGAATGTCTTTTGGAGAGGTTCCCTCTGTTCTGGGTACCGAGGCCTAGGCAGATACTGGGTATGGACAATATGGAGTATAGGAATGAAATGCTGGTGGAGTTTCTGGTGAATCATACCTCGTCGTCAAGCTTGCTGTCTGTTGTTGAGCTTCTTGACTTAGAGGGTGATAGTGATGCCCTTGTTGGATATATAGGTAACTGCTTTGGAATTTTTTGTGTTTCGTTTATTGGTTATTGATAATGACATATTTTCCTTGTGTTGTTGTAGTTGAGAAGGCTCCGAAGGTGACTTCATCCAGTTTGCGGGCTTTCTTTCGGACGAAGAATGTTGAAAAGCAGGGGTCGACTAGTCAGGCTATGGTTGAGAAGGGTGCTGAGGTTGACCAACCTTCTCCGAAGAAGGTTAATTTTAAGAGAAAAAGAGGGGAGGTAAAGAAGAATAAAAATACGGCCGAGGAGGAATTGATGGGCGAGGTTAACTTGGACCAGGTGAAAAAATTCACTGAGAACCAGAAAGTATTGCATGGCTATAGGGGTGATGATGATTTGACCTCCCTATGGAGTGAGCATTTTCCTTTTACTGTGATGGCGGACGAGCATGTGCAGAGTCCTTCCGACGTTAAGCTGATTCATGAAGTGGGTGAGGTTGGAGTTGCCCAGTACTTACAGGTATAATTGTTGGTATTTGTTTTCGTGTTATATTGGTTTTGCTGGTATTTATTTTCCTGGTTTTCTTTAGGTGATTGGGGCACGCTTAATGTGTGTTGGTCGGACTGAGGAGTTGAAGTGCTCCAGGGCTGTCTTTGATAAGTCGGCGATGGATCAACTTATGCGGGAGAATATGGAAAAGAGTGGTAAGCTCCGAGATGCGTTGGACTTGGTGGATCGGTTGGGAGAAAAGCTTAAAGAGGCTGAGTCGTCCTTGAAGAAATCTGGTGAGGACAAGGCTGCTCTAGAAGCTATAATTGTTGAGCTTGGGATTGAAAAGAAGCAGGCTGAGGAGGATAAGGAACATGATGGTCTGGAGATGTTTGCAGCTGGTTTTGATAGAGCTGTTGAGCAGGCGAAGTTCTTGTTGCCTGATTGTGATCTGTCCAGAATGGATCCCTGCAAAGTTATTGTTGGAGGTGAGTTGGTTGATGATGACGACGAGGTTGAGGGGGAAGGAGAGAATCCTGCCTCGTAGTGGAAAGTTTAACTTATATATATGTAATTTTGTGTTAGGTCAGTGTTGCCTTTCTGAAGGCTGACTTTGTGAAAAGTTTGACTTATGTAATTTTTTGTGAATCGTTTTGATTGAAACCTTGTTCCTCGGTTGGAGGTGTGGATATTGCTTGTTCTGTTATATTTTGTGCAAGTATGAAGTTTATTATTGTTTATTGTTGCATTTGTGGAGTTCTTTGGATAGATTGCGTTTGCTGATTTGAGGGGTTGAGTTTTTCTAATCGAAAATCTGGCGCTAGATAACATAGTGTAAATAGGAATAGAAAAATATTAGTAATATATTTGGAAAGTGCGGGGTGGTGTGCCTCATTAAAACCTCTCCAGCAAAACCCTCCTTAGGGAAAAAATCTGGTAGTAGGAAAAAGAGTGCATCACCATGTTCGACTTATACATTAGCTGAAATATAATTTCAGGGACGATATGTTCCATGTGTTTGGTAGGATAGTTCCATCGAGCTTTTGTATTTTGTAAGCCCCCTTGCCGACGACTTTGTACACTTTGAATGGTCCTTCCCAATTCGCGCTTAACTTGCCATGTCCGTGCGGCTTTCGTATGTCTTCGACCTTTCTGAGTATGAGATCGCCTTTTGAAAAAGTCTGTGGTTTGATTTTCCTGTTGTATTTCCGAGCTATAGCCCGTTTTGTTGCTAGCTGTTGTAGTGTTGATTTGTTGTGATCTTCCTCCATCAGGTCAAGTTCGGTTTTCCTTCTTTCTATGTTGTCAGCTTCGTTCGTGTTTGCAGTTCTGTTACTTTGTAGGGATACTTTGATTGGTATCATAGTGTCGCTCCCATACACCAATCTGAACGGGGTTTCCTTTGTTGAAGACTGTTCTGTGGTGTTGTAGCTCCAGATCACTTCTGGGATGAGCTCGGCCCATTCGCCTTTTGAGTCTTCCAGTTTTTTTCAAAGGCCCTGCAAAATTATCTTGTTGGCAGCCTCTGCTAGACCGTTAGTTTGTGGGTGTTCAACTGAGGTAAATTGTTGGTTTATTTTGAAGTTTTGTAAAAATTTGGTGAATCGTTGGTCTATGAATTGTCTTCCATTATCGATGATGATGGATTGAGGTATACCAAAGCGACACATTATATTTTTCCATACGAAAGAAATCATTTTTTCAGAAGTGATTTTCGCTAATGGTATGGCCTCTATCCATTTAGTAAAGTAATCTATAGCAACAATTAAAAATTTGACCTGGCCTGGAGCTGGAGGGAATGGTCCGAGGATGTCTAGTCCCCATTTGTTGAATGGCCAGGATACCTCGGATGTATGTAGCTGCTCGGCCGGGTTGTGAATGATTGGTGCATGGCGTTGGCGTTGATCACAGTGGGTGACTTTGTGGATACAATCTTGTTTTAACGTCGGCCAATAGTAACCGGCTCGGAGGATTTTCGCGGCTAAGCTTCTGCCGCCAATGTGAGTGCCACATACCCCTTCGTGGACCTCGTCCATGGCCAGTTTTGCTTCGGCCGTGTTTATGCATCGGAGGAGTGGCCTTGTGAATCCTCTCTTGTATAGCTCGGTCCCCAGTAGGGGTGGCAACGGGGCGGGTAGGGGCGGGTTTTTGCTCTACCAGACCCCGCCCCGCTCTACAGAAAACCCGCATCAAACCCGCCCCGCCCTACCCGCGAGTTGTAAAATGTTAAACCCTAACCCGCCCCTACCCGCCCTTATAATTATTAAATCCAATAAATAAAATTAAATTTTAAAAATTATATAACCACCATTTACATACATAATATAAATTAAAGTAAAAATTTATATATGATATAATATTATTAATCATTTTACTAATTATTTTATATACGTTACATATATTATATATTAAAAATATATATATTTACATATATATTATATATACCGGGGCGGGTAGGGGCGGGTTCAACCTAAACCCGACCCCGCCCCGCCCCGCCTAAGAACCCGCCCCGTTAAAACCCGCCCCGGTGCGGGGGCGGGCGGGTAGGGGCGGGGTGGATACCCGCGGGTTCGGGTAGTGTTGCCACCCCTAGTCCCCAGTATCGTGTAAAAGCTCGCCAGTCTTTTGAATTTCTTTTCGTTTTGAATGTTGTCGGGCATTATTCCTGTTCTTAGGTAGTTTATGAATGGTGTTCTCCAGTCGTCTTCCTATGAAACACTAGCCATTGTTGTTAAGGTGACGCTGGGTTCGTCCAGTGTTAGTTGTGACAACACGGGGCTGTTGTATTGACTTCTTGTTGTTGCCAACTTGGAGAGGAGATCTGCTCTGTTGTTTTGTTCCCTTGGTATATGAAGAATATCGAATCTGTCGAATCTTCTGATGAGGTTGTTAACCATTGCGTTGTATTTCTCAAGAAGTGGATCTTTTACCTGAAAATTACCTGTTACTTGTTGCACTACTAAGAGTGAGTCGCACTTGACGTTTATTTTTGTTATTCCCATGGTCTGTGCTAGGCATAGTCCTGCTATTAAAGCTTCGTATTCTGCTTGGTTATTACTTGCCTGGAAGGTGAATTGTAGTGATTGTTCGAGTTGTATTCCCTGGCTGTTTTCGAGGAGTATTCCTGCTCCGGAGCCTTTGCTGTTTGAGGCCCCGTCGACGTATAGCGTCCATGGGTCTTCCTGAGGAGATGTGTCTTCTTGTGTCAGTTTGGCGACGAAGTCGGCTAACGCTTGTGATTTGATAGCGCCTCTGGACTGGTATTGTATGTCATATTCTGAAAGCTCGATGGACCACTTGATTAGCCTTCCCGCCAGTTCGGGCCTCGTCAGTATTTGTCTTAAGGGTTGTTCTGTTCTGACTATGATGGTGTGGCTTTGAAAGTAGTGCCGTAGTCGTCTGGCTGTTATAACAAGTGCTAAAGCTAATCTTTCTAGCTTTGGATAGCGGGACTCGGCACCCTGAAGTGATTTGCTGACGAAGTATACCGGATGCTGTTGTTTGTCTATTTCTGTTACCAAAACGGAGCTGATAGCGTAGTAAGTGATCGATAAGTACAGATATAGCGGTTTACCTGTTTCTAGCGTTCGGAGGATTGGGGGTGTTGTGAGTAGTGTTTTGAGTTCTGTGAAGGCTATTTCACATTCTTCGGACCAGTGGAATTGTTCTTGTTTTCTCAACTTTTTGAAGAAGTGATGCGATCGTTGCGCTATACATGGTAGGAACCTTGCGAGTGCCGCAAGTCGGCCGGTCAATTGCTGCACTTCCTTTATTGTCCTCGGACTTCGCATATTAAGAATGGCTTGGCATTTTTCTGGGTTTGCTTCTATACCTCGGCACGTGAGCATGAAGCCGAGAAATTTCCCACTTTGTACCCCAAAGGCACATTTCTCAGGGTTGAGTTTCATATTGTATTTCCGAAGTTGTTGGAAGATCTCTGTTAAGTCGTCGGCGTGGTTTGACGTTTGTGTTGATTTTGCTACCATGTCGTCGACATAGACTTCTATGTTTCGTCCAATTTGTTTTGAGAAGATCTTATCCATGAGGCGTTGGTAAGTGGCGCCTGCGTTTTTGAGTCCGAATGACATGACTTTGTAGCAGAAGTTACCGTTGTCGGTGATGAAGGCGGTTTTGTCTTGATCTCCTTCGTGCATTAGGATTTGGTTGTAACCGGAGTAGGCATCCATAAAGCTTAAGCATTGGAAGCCGGAGGAATTGTCCACAAGTTTGTCGATACACGGTAGTGGGTATGCGTCCTTCGGGCAGGCTTTGTTGAGGTCTGTATAGTCGACACACATCCTCCATTTGCCATTATTTTTCTTTACCATCACGACGTTGGCCAACCACGTTGAATACTTGAGCTCCTTGATGAACCCGGCGGATAATAATTTCTGGGTTTCCTCCAAGGAGGCTGTCCTCTTGTCAGTTCCTAAGTGTCTCTTCTTCTGGGCTATAGGTCGGATTGACGGGTTTATTGCAAGTTTGTGGCAGATAACGTTCGGGTCAATTCCGGGCATATCTGCTGGAGTCCAGGCGAATAAGTCGATGTTTTGTCTCAAGAGTTCCACCAGTTGAGTTCGTTCTGCTTCCTTTAGTGCGTTTCCGAGGTATGTGTATCTATCTTTGTTGCTTGCCAATTGTACTTTGGTGAGGTCATCAAGGGGCATAGGTCGTTCCTGGTTATTTGTTCTTGGGTCCAAGTCTGCCAGGGCATGTAGCTGGTCTGAGTTATATACTGCTTGGACATATTGCTGGTCAAGGTGTTTTGGTTGTTCGTTTTTTAGACTGGCGTTATAGCATTGTCTGGCCTCCTTCTGGTCTCCATGGATTGTCACCACCTTGTTGTCCTGTGAAATAAACTTGACACACAAATGTACAGTGGAAATAACAGCGTTGAACGCATTCAACGATGGCCTGCCTAAGATAATGTTATAGGGACTTTTGCAATCTACTACCAGGTATTGTATTTCTAAAGTTTTGCTGTTGGGGTAATCCCCAAAAGTAGTTTTTAACCAAATATAACCTCGGATAGAGACTCGCTCACCTGAGAAACCTACCAGTTCTCCGGATGACGGTTGTAGGAGTTTGTCACATAAGTTCATTTTCTGGAACGTTGAATAGAACAATACGTCGGCACTGCTCCCTGGGTCCATGAGGATCTTTTTGACCAAGGGCTCTCCAACTTGTGCAGAAATGACCACAGGGTCGTCTAGGTTTCGGTCAGCGGCCTTGTAATCGTCGGAGTTGAATGATATTCCAGGTTTGTCCGAGTTGTTCGGCCGAGGTATTACTGATTCTGTCATAGTCATCATGGCTCGGTATGACCTCTTTCGCGCCGAGCTCGTGCATCCTCCACCTGCAAAACCACCAGAAATACAATTTATTATTCGACGGGGTGGGTTGTTATCGTTTTCTACCTTTCGCCCCTTGTCTCGGGGGTTGTCGATTGTTTTTTGTTGGTTGCCGAGGCCTTCAGTGTTTTTCCTTTGACCTCGTGTGTCGATGTATTTGTCCAGCAGTCCCTGGCGTGCTAATTTTTCAAGCACGTCCTTCGCTATCACACAATCATCCGTTGTGTGGCCGTACTTTTGATGAAAAGCACAGTACTTGAATTTGTCCACGTGTCTCTGGTCCTGGTAGGTGCCGGCTCTGCTTGGTGGTTTGATGAGCTTGGAATGTAGGATATCTTTCACTATGTCCTCTCTTTTTGTGTTGAAGGGAGTGTATGTGTCGAACTTGGGTGTCAGTCTGAATGGCCTTTGGTCTTACCTGCTGGTTGGATGTCTGCTTCGTCTGTCTTCTTCTCTGTTTTGTGTGGGTTTTTATGCCCTCCTGAGTGCTCGGAATTCTTCTACCTCGATTTGGGTTGTTGCTTTTTCTCGGAACTCGGCCAGGGTTTTAGGCTTTGCTATGACGATGGACTCTTGGAATTTCCCAGGGCGGAGGCCACTTTTAAGGGCGTGGAGGTGGACTTCGGGGTTCAGGTTGGGTATCTCATTAGTTGCTTCTACGAATCTGGTCATGTAGTCCTTTAGACTTTAGCTTGGTCCCTGTTTGATTGTGCTCAGGTAGTCTGAGTTATGGACATAGATTTTTGAGGCAGCGAAGTGGTTGACGAACTGGTCGGCCAACTCGTTAAAACTTGAGATGGAGCCTTCGGGTAGGTTGGAAAACCAGATGAGTGCGGCTCCGTCTAAGAAGGTCGGGAAGGTTCGGCACAGGAGGGGGTCGGATTCTTTATTCATGAACATCATAGTGTAGAATTTGGTTACATGGACATTTGGGTCTCCTATTCCGTAGTAAGGTTTTAGGGTTGTCGGCAGTGTGAGGTTTTCGGGCATTTTGAAATTCATAACTGGTTTTGTGAAGGGGTTGGTTCTTTTGACTATGGTTTTTGTCGTTTTGGGAGTAGTTTGTTTGGTCTCGGAGGAGTGCTCGTTGTTGTCCTCCTTTTGTTCGGCATTTTTGCGTTCGCCCTTCGCGTGGCCGTGCTCCATCTGGCGCAGGAGCTCGGCCATCCTTTGATTCTCGGCCCTGAGGGCCTCATTGATTGCCATCATCTCCGGTGGGTTGACGTCGGAGGGAGCGTGGCTGTATTCGTCTGCCATTGTTTGTGTCCTGCAAAACAGAGGAGATAAAAAATGCACAGGGCAAAGAAAAAATGGGGTTAAATGAATCGGGCCCTACGGTGGGCGCCAAATGTTCCTGCGTGAGAGTTGACTCCGAGGTATAGCACGTTCTGATAACACACAGACTGGCTTTCCTTGGAGTAGTGAGGGAGGAACGTCGTCTTCTACCGGAGGGGCGGCGTTGGGTACCTGAAAAGGGACTCCGACGCTCAAGTAAGTGTAAGTATGAGAGAGTTCAGGAGAAAGACTAGAGTCAATAGCGTACCTCTCACTTGAGTATGTATTTCGTATATATTGGAGTCTGTTGAGGGTGGTTACGCGGATTTGTTGGACTGGGTAGAATTTCTATCCGTTGTGTGCTTTGTTTTCGGAGTTGAGGAGAGATTTGGGGAGGGCTTATGTGTTCAGTTCCGAGTTTGTTGTTGTTTTATCCTAACGGATCAGATTTTATGATGTTTTTAGAATAATGTTATTTTTACTTCAAATGTTAAAGACTTGATATTCAAACATACATCCAAACTTACTGATTTATGTTTTGGTTCTTTTATATGAAAACTAAACTTCCATCATGAATAAGTTTATGTATTTTATATTAAGTAAATTCCTAACCATTTGTCCGAAAGAGAAAGCGGTCTTCCACGTTTGAAAATCACTAATCGTGTCCAATAATCCCAGAAACCAATAAATGGGAAAAGATCTTCAATAATCCCAGAAACCAATTTGGAAGGAGTAGTACCATGGAGGAGGTACATTATCTGTTCTTCTCTAGTAGGACCATCTAGTCAGTGTGCAAGTGGAAACAAGAAATCACCAAATGAAGGCCATGATGCTAACAATATCAATGTATATACAAAAATATTATCTAAGAGGCTTGTTGCTGATATGCAAAATTATCAGAATGGAAGTTCTTCAGCAGATCCAACTCAACTTATGAACCAGAATTTGGAAACACACATCATCAATGAATCTGGCACCAATTCTCAACTCGAAAATCCGGTACTATACATAAAAGTTGGTTTATATTCATTCAATTTGGTGTGTGTCGACTTAGTATACAAATACAAAATGATAGAGTACACAACTTTTCGCTTGTTACCAAACAGCGAAATCTCTGGACTTAACCAATTCGATTTGTACTGATGAATAACAAAGGAGAACAAATCTAATGTTGACATGAATATCACTAGTTTAAAATCGCATGCATGCATGATAAGATCCATAGATATATAGATAGATAATTACTAAGACTGAATTCATTTATGTTCCATGTTTAATTGTTGAATCCTATATATAATATCACAATCTGCATAGTCTGGTTTATTCAATTATCAATCAACTTATCATTATATCTAGTGTTGGTATATTTAACACTCAATTAATCTAATAGTTGATGCTAAGGTGCATATAAAATTTACTTCGACAGGAAGATGAAGAAGAAAGAAAAGCAAGAAAAGGGAAAGCAGTTGTGATTTCAAGCAGGAAACCCATGATGAAAAGAAAGGTAAAGATTAATATATTGTTATATTGATTATTGAGAGATTAAGCTAAAGCATGCTAATATATTCAGATGAATGGTTCAGGATGCATACTTAGAAAGATTTATATTTTGTGTTGCAGGATTTTCCTTCAACTAAGAAGCAATGTGGTGTGGTATTAGGAAATGGTATGTGAAACGAAGTTTGTAATTTGTTATAGTTATAGGGAATAAAGATGAAATTTGATGTTTTATGATATAATGAGATTTATGCAGGGGAAGAAGCACAGAAGGTTATTACTAGAATGAAAAATAGTGATGCTGCTAATCAGAATGGAAGTTCTTCAGCAACACTAAATCCAACTAAACTGAATCAGAATTTGGAGACAGGAATCAATGCATCTACTGGCATTGTCCGACCTGAAATTCCGGTACTAATGTATATTTGTTTGCGTTCGCCCTTTCTCACGTGTACTGTGCTCACTCGCTACCATTTATCATAGACGTGGTGTGTGAGGCCTAATCGATTTAGGCCTCACATCCTCTCAGTACAGGAGAAATAAGAATGACTTAATCCATTTCTATCTATAATTTTGTTAAAAGAAGCCTTTAAATTTAATGACTGTAATTTAACTCTTAACTAATCATGTACTAATATTTCTTGTTATGGTGTTATTTACTTTGAAAAGAAGAAGAAGAAGAAATAAAAGCAAGAAAAAGGGCGGGAAATGGGATATCATACAAGAAAATAACGATGAAGAAAAAGGTACAAAAAAATCTTGGTCATTTTACATACAAGTATACAACGTTTTAATTTCCATTTATTTAATTTGTATGTGTTTCAATTCCCTTGGCAGAAAGAATATGAGGAGGTAGAGAACAAAGTGGAAAGTCTGAGAGATGAAAATAAAGAATTAAGGAAAGAACTTGTTTGGCTTTCTCAAAAGTGTGTGGATATCACAAACGAAAATGACTCTCTGCTGGAAGCAATGGTAGACAAGTATGGGGAAGAAACAATAGCACAACTTTCCAAACAGTATTTGGATTTGGCCCATTCCAACATTTAAGTTTCATTAACAAAATGTTTGAATCTTCTGGGGATTTGGTTAATCCTCTAAAGTAAGGTGCATGGAGCATCTTGATTGAATTAATGTATGTTGCTTCATGAATCTGAACATATAAGTGATATTATGTTTATTCTAATGTTTACTTTCCAATGTTTATTACGAGGTTAAGATAAAAACAACAAAGCTTTTCCATTAGCAAACAACAAATGTTACACAAGAAAATCTCATATAAGCCCCCTCTAAAGAAAGCACAACAAAGAGAAGAAGAGAACGGAACCATATAAGAAATGGGGCAAACAACATAACTCAATGTGCTTATAAGTCACATCCTTTTTGACCTAAAGTTATGCTTTTATATACTAATAAAATCTACTGAAAAACCTGTTCTGAACAAAGGCAAGGTTACCAATTTGAGCCTTCAGGGAAAGCTTTGAGAGCATCCTGCTTCCCGTTGACATAGAATTCGACAACCGCTTTCATTCGCGGAAGCTTATCAGGGTGGTAATTCACATGAACAATTACCGGTTTCAACTTGCTTAGCTTAGCATCATTCCTCACTGTCTTGAAAAGAACCTTGCTGTTCATGAACAGATACATATCCATAGTTCTTCTTGCAGCATGTAGCCCTTCATAGCCTGGATGCGAGGGGAAAAAGAGCTCCTCGTTGAAAACTGCCTGGTCCCATGCATCCTCCTGGGAAAGTCGAGTTGCCACACGATCCAAAAGTTCAATGGAGGGAATTGTTGGTCTGATATAGAAGAAACCAGAGTTGTACACCCATATCCTCATGGTATGTGCATATCGAGCCCAACCCATTGCAGGTTCATCAAAGACATCGTTATAACCGTAAGCCGTCCTGTTATCATGGCCATCACTCATGGACTCCACATCTGAATCCCGATATAGATGATCGAAGGGATTTTGCAAATATACAATGTCCACATCTGATAGAAGAACACCATACCCCAACTGCAAAAATTCTCTTAGAATACGGAATTTAAGCCCTGAGACCTTATGGTTCCCTCCTGTCTTGCCAATGTTATCAACAGCTGCATCCGGATCTCTCTTATACACTGGGACTTGATTTGATTGGCAGAACTGTTCAATCTCTTCATCTAAAGCAACAACCAGATAATTGGTTATGTTTACTCTCTTGATGTTGGTGAACCAGACCTCCAGCATTTCCTTCACATTTCTGTTTGCAAGCGCAACTATAAGCTCTTGTTTAACTGCGATTTTCTGTAATAGCTTTGCCAACCTTGGGTTCACGGATTCATCAGGAACAACAGTAGGGTTAGTTCTTAATCCCTTGACGGTACCAAAAGGTCCAGCTTTTTGCTGTTTACCCAATGCAAGAAACTGCTTTTGAGCCTGATCTTTCCCTTGCTCCGCAAACCGCAGCCTCTCTGTCAATTCCCTCACCTGTTTTTTCAGCTCAGCATTTTTATCTGATACTGCCACCAACTCTGATTTCAACATGTTGAGCCGATCAGAGGATTCACATTCAGCTGGATTTTCCTGCCAAAGAAAAATACAACACAATGAATGAATCTTGCTACGCACATGGTCTATAAATCTAGAAATCATGTCCAAAACATAAACCAAGGCTCCATCTGGTAACTACCTCAAGACAAATACAGAAACACTAGGAGACACAAACTTCTTCAGATAAGAAGACAAATACAAAGTAGAGAAGGAATGCCTTTATTCTAGGACAAAATTTGCCTAATTTTCCATCCAACAAAAAACTGGAGAAAGGAACAGAGAACATTTTGTCTTGTCTCTGTCTCTATTGGCTCAATGTCTGTGTTTTCTGTCCTGAGACCCCTACCAAACAAAACACACTGTACATGCAAATCAGGGCAAAAGATGAAGTACCCTTACTTTCATAGGAAACCATTAAATAACCCCCTTTTTAAGCACATTTGATAAACTTGAAAATATCAGCTAGATTCATCCACTCTAACTAGCTGAAAAACTGAATTCCAGTTTGAGATGAAACCCAGGAAACTGCATTATCTCAATGCAGAGAAATAAACCGAATCTGGCCAAATTTTCTACAATATCAAACCAATCCAGGCACAAAGTACATATTTTTTACCCACATATTGAAAACAAACACTACTAACATCCCTATTTAAAATAGGTGACTAACCAAGACTATTACATATATGCTAAGTACTTGCATGATCCATATTACGTAATCAAATGACTCAACAAATGATCTGCAGTGCTACAAGGTCAAGCATAATCCCACAATGACAATAGAGGTAACAGTTAAGTCAGAACAGAGGAACTAAAAAGTCAACGAAAAACCCATTGCAAGAGACTAAGATTCAGAGCATAAGATAATTCAAAACAAAAGGCAAAGTTGTAATCTTTTCTGAATTTGGAACCTGGGTTTTGGATCCGGCAAGAGAAAGGTGGCGATTTGGGGTTGAAGTGGGAACAGAGTAGAAGAAACCATTTGGGAACAAGAACGCGAAGACGCAACCAATGAGGACCCCAATTGCTACGGCGGTTACAACCTTCGATTTCCAAAGAGAATGGGAACCGTTGTTCCTCATCAATGCTCCTTCTCTGCGTCCAATCATGGTGTGTGTTTTCTTCTTTGGGTACCCACCTCAAACGAAAAAGAACCACCTTTTTGAGATGGTGGGTTTCTGGTTTTTTATTTCCCCTGTTTTTGGGGTTTGGAGAGCGTTAAAGGGTCAAGAATTTAGGAATGAAGGTTATTGTGATTGTGAGTATACCATTTGGTTTCAGCTTTTGATTCAGTAAAGAAAAAGTGACGTTGATTTGGGATACAATACAATACAATACAAGCTTCTTAGATTGTTGTTACACTCAAATCAGCTCAGGCCTCAGCTAGTTCTAGATCTTCTATGTAGTAAAAGAGATTATTATTATTATTATTATTATTATTATTATTATTATTATTATTATTATTATTATTATTATTATTATTATGGGTAGATTGCAATAATTAGGTCAAAATCAAGAACTTTATGTGCTGTAATTCTCATAATTCAATAATTTATTTATTATATTTTTTTCTTAAGAAATAGTATTATAATGTCTAAATATGTATTAAAAGAATTCTTGAGTTACTGAAATTTTTTATTTCAGTTTAGGGGTATAAAGAAGATATTTTAAGAATGAATTTAATATACATTTCTTCTACTTAAAAAGTAACAATAATTTTTTTCATCTAAATGTATTCTTAATGAAAATTGAATATCGGTGTTCCAATTCTTTATTGAATGAAAATTTAGAGAACTTGACTCGCACACACAATTTGAAAAATAAATTTAAACATTTACTCAGATCAATACGGATAAGTGCGTAACAAATAAAAGTCAAACCACTAGGATCTAGGAATGAGTTAATGATAGAAGACTTTATATAATACTAGCAACTAGATGATAAATTTACACCGTTTTTAGTATGAAACTCATTTTAGTCTTTATTTGTGGCCTATTTATCATAAAAAATAATTTAATATTAATTTTTACATTATAAATAATAAATAAAAATTTTAAATATTTTTTTTATTAAAAAAAATTAACTTTAATTTTTATTATAATTTCACTTAATTAATTAATTAATTAAAATAATTAAAATTAATATAGTTATTATTTTTTGTAATAATATTATTAAAATTTATAAATTAAAAAATAATTTACTATTAAAAATATTAATATTAAAAAAATTAATAACTTCATATATAACCATAGTGTACAACATATAATTTGAAATTAAACTAATTAGTAAAATACGCAATATAAAAAAAAGTATAATAGAACTCTATAATTAACGATAAATATTCTGAAATTGCCATATATATTTAATTAAGTCTTTTTTTAACTGTTAATATTGCTGCATATTTTAAAATTTGGTATTTTTTAAAAAAATTGATAATACAATACAAAAAATTTTTTTCCTAACTGAAATAATTAAAATAAATTATTAATTAAATAGATATATAATTATTTAATATAATAAATTATAATTTAATTATTTAATATAATTATTTATTAATTATGAATTTATATAATTATTTATTTTTATAATAACTTGTTACGTGATAAGTTATTATTAGACAATAAAAATTCATGTTCACATAGGCTCTCTCCTCTTAAAAAGCAAGCTGGGACTTCTTTTTTTTTTAATGGCTAGCCTATGCTTTTTAGAAATAGGATTTCATATTTTAGCTGGAGTTGCTCTTAGAATTTTTACCGTATCAATGTGGCAAATTAAATTAAAAATAAAGTAAGTAATATTTTCGTAGACTTTGCTACAAGAGGAGTACTAAGAGTTTAAAAAATTTTATAATTTATAATTATTAATTCACCATTATTAATATTTTTAATAGTATAAAATTATATTTAATAATATAAAAAAAATTTTATTAAATATTAACCAAATTTTAACAAAAATGCTGATTTAGACTTTCTTTTGCGGAGGAGAATGCTTTTAATGAAAAAATAAAATAAATATAATTTTCCCTCATTTAAATATATCCACCAACTCGGATACAGTTTACCTGGCTATAAACGTTTCTATACACCCTTTAATAACAATAAGGAGTGTGGAATTATTTTAGAATAGAGTAAAGTATTGTTTTTGTCTCCAACCTAACGTTTCAATCGTCCTATTTAAGTCCTTAACGTTTTAAACTTGACTCAATGTTGTGCGACCCGTTAACAAAATTGACGGCAGGACAAAATTGATACGATTTTAAAACGTTAGGGACTTAAATAGGACGAAAACGTTAGGGACAAAAACGATACATAAAAATAAATTTTAATTTAATTTTATCTTTCAATAATATTAATTTTTTATTGTACATAGTATTCAA
Source organism: Arachis hypogaea (assembly GCF_003086295.3). Lineage (NCBI taxonomy): Eukaryota > Viridiplantae > Streptophyta > Magnoliopsida > Fabales > Fabaceae > Arachis > Arachis hypogaea. Next base: position 6,965,193 of record NC_092048.1, read on the forward strand.
TTATTTTTTAATTACATCTAAATAAATTACACTTAATCACATTACTTTTATTTTAAATAAATTTATTTTTTTATAATTTAAAGAATTTTGATACATTAGAGACAAAAGGTATAATTTATATTTTATTGTATATATATATATATATATTTTTTTTTTCTTTTCTACAAGTTTATATACTAGTCATTCTACAAATATTTCATGATAACTAAAAATTTTTAAGAGTAAAATTATAAAAAAAATTAATTTATTTAAAATGAAAGTAATATGATTAAGTGTAATTTACTTAGATGTGATTAAAAAATAATTGAATACTATGTATAGTAAAAAATTGATATTATTGAATGATAAAATTAAAATTTATTTCTATGTATCATTTTTGTCCCCAACGTTTCCGTCATATTTAAGTCCCTAACGTTTCAAAATCGTCTCAATTTTGTCCTGCCGTCAATTCTGTTAACGGATCCCTAATGGCAGGATAACATTGAGTCAGTTTTGAAACGTTAGGGACTTAAATAGAATAATTAAAATGTTAGGGACAACTTTGAGACTTATCCCAAACGTTAGAGACAAAAATGATACTTATAGAAAATTCATAGTGTGCATATCGGCATATATCTGTTTCCTTGTTCCTTATAGAAAATTCGAAATGGATGAGATGCTCAAACCTTATTAACATTAATAACAATATTATATAACCGATGAGCTGTCAAGACATATAGTGGTCGTTTGAGCACATGCGAGTTAATTGAAAAGCAGGGTGCTATTATAGTATAATACTTTAAATGAAAAATTTTCCAAGCTTCATTCGTCTGCAGAGGACGATTAGGAAGTGATTAAGAATTAAAGAAAAGAACAAGTCGATCTCTGACTTTTTAATTTACAGATATTTAAGTTCTTAAGAATTTAAAAATATATTTAAGTTTCTGACATCTTTAAAATTTGGACACATTAATTCTTGAATCTAATTTATTCTATTTTAAAAACTCACTGATATGTGCATTCGTATCAACTAGATCAGTACAAAAGAAGTCACGTTTGATTTCTTCGTTAGATCTAACAGATCTAAATAAACATAAAGGATTAATATGTCTAAGTTTTAAAAAGATCAATGACTTAAATGTCTGCGGATCAAAAGGTCGAAAATTCATTTATCATTTTCTCTAAGAATTAAGATTATTAGAATATATAACAACTATGCATAATTCTTCACATCCATTGGTTTTTGGATTATACCTTTTTCACTATTTCTCAAATATCCATTCTCATTTTGACCTTTTTCTTCTTCCTGTGATTGATATCATTCTAGCTTTTATATATTAGGAATGTTGCAAACTCCTCCTAACATGACCCAAATAAACAGAAGAACCTGAACTATCAAGATCAAATAGTGGGAAATTATATGATGGATATTAAAAATCCGAGTAGCAAATTAATGTATAGCAAATTTGATGGAGCTCTGTATAAAAGTTCCATCCAATGGAGCTGCCTAAAATATTTACAGATTTATCCCACCTTACTATTTCGTCAAAGTTGGTCTATCTGCTTCGAGCTCATTGACCGGCAAGCAAATCAGGCGGTAGATTGGTTGGCCAGGTTGGGTGCACTGACGGCCGGTAGAGAGATGGTGTAGACAAAACCCCCAAGTGTGCTGCAGGACATTAGGTGAGGTACTATATTACTTTTGTTTTATATATGTCACTCCCAAGTTCAACTAGTTGCCAAGAACGTTCTTCTTATTGGATACAATATGCAAATTTCCTATGTACAATGATTGAAACAAGGGAAAAATGAAAGAGAACAGAAAATTTGAAGCTCAGAACTAAGACAAAACCACATGCATATCACAAAATTCGTGCATTATAAAACTATCCAATCGATGCTTTTCTAACGACGAGAAACAAACAGATCACTCTTCGTCTGATTCAGAATCCTGAACCGGTGGCCCCTTCGGTCCTTCGATATGATTTGGTTCCCTTCTAGCCGGTAGAATGATACTCCTAACCATTTGATTTGCTGACACAGAATGCAGATAACATGAGCAAAGAGATCTCTTAAGCGAAAAACTAACAACAAATTAAACAAATCTTTTATATGAAAAGAAAATTTAATCCCTTCTGATGACCAAAACCACAAGACCACATATTGAAGGAGGAGTAAATAAATCCTACTATGCAATGAATTTCGAAACTCTTAGTTAAACCATGTACTTAAATCTACACTGCCATATTCCAATCACAAGTTCACAACAAATCTACTGAATTTGAACAAACACAGAACAGCAAATAGAAAAGCTAAATCAATTAAAATAGCTCCTAAATGCGAACTTTCATTTAGCCATTTCGTTTATACATTTTCTTTAGAAACAACAGATTGGCTATATTGCATTGAAATAGGAGATTAAATAGTGAAAATAGAGCTACAGAGTTCACATGCATACCTGTCACTAAAATGTTCATTAGTAGAGATCTTGCAAGTTGGAATTCCACCTGGTGTGCAATGACAAATTTACTCTGCGGAAAGGAAGGAGAAAACATATTTTTGTTTTCAAAAGAAAATAAAATAAACAATGCATTTCCAACAATGAATCATAACAAAATCAACAGATAGAATTTTACCATTTCACCATACACAACGTCGACAACATGATCAAGTCTAGCTTGATGCCTTAACAGGAATGGACGCAAATGATCCGTGTAGAGTTGTTTTGCACCCTGTTCAACAAGCACCATGTGGTTTTGTTTATTTACTACCACCCGATATACCGGAAATGTTATCACGGAGACAAGCACAAGTAAAAGAGAAGTAAAATAGCATAATACAATATATCCTGCTCAAGAGCTAAAAAAGATATTATTAACTAACTGACTAACGAAGCAACTGAAAAAACACAAAAGCAGTAATGTACAGCAGTTTGATTAAGCTTACATTAATAGTGGGAAGCTGTAGCCAAACAAGAAATGCAAACTTCATGTGGTAATAGAGTGGAAACCTGAATTGATATGATAAACGCTTAGATCCCACAATACTCCAAGTAAAATGTTAAAACACAATCAAATCAAGATAGAAAATCTGAATGTAATTGGTTCCAGGCATCAGGAGAGCATAAATTGTGGAAGATCACAAGAAGAAAAAATTGGAAGCAAATAACAAGAAAACATAGGACTAGCTACTTTAACAATGAAGACATGAATAAATAAATAGGCAAGTTTGCAGGAAGAAAAAAAGATGAACCATTACAGTTAATAGAAGCAAATGAAATAAACTTATGGAGATACTGACGACTTGACCGTACCAGGAAAGTAACTTTTCTGCAAACATTTCTGCTACACTAAAAGATCCATAAGCTGGAAAACCATAAGAGAGATCAGCATTAATAAACATACCCATATTCCAGATAAAACCATCGAATCAATGAACTCTTAAAAAAATATAAATAAATAAAATGAATTGCACAGATGATTATCAAAAGTAATTCCCACTCACTTGGGAATTCTTCCAAAATGGTCAATCAAAACTTGAATGATACAAACACAAGTAAGTATTATAAGCACTAACAATTACAGGACAAGTATATGACAGGGATCAATGAATGAAACACTTAACACAACAATAACAGCAATTAAGCAATTTTGTACACATTAAGAAGGAAGGAAAATTAGGAACCTGCCCAATACAATAACCACTTGTGCTGGTCATTTTGGTCTTTACTCTCAATAGCCTTAAAGGTAGAGTAAACGGGTATCACAATCCCTATAGAACAGCTTCATAACAATCAAGGAAACCAATCATCAGTGAAAGAATGAAAAATTTGATGGATAAAAGCATAAATAGGATACCATGCTGTTTTGAGAACAATGTTGGAATTAAGAGGGCAAAGAAGCTGTGCCAACCCAACAACCTGCAAAACCAACATACACAGTCATAACCCAAAAGAAAATGAAAATAAAAATTGAAACTTTTTGTGATGTATGAAGAAGAGGGCGAGAACCTGGGTGTGAAGAGCCATTAAGCATAAATTTGCAGAGAAGGGGGATTTGATTTCTGAGGTTTAGGGATTTCAATTGCAAAAGAAGAAAGCGCGAAGCTCGTGCTCAATGGCGTTGTTGGGGAATTGAATTGTTGAGAAATCGATCAAAGAGGAACCTTACTTTGATTTTGCTTGTTACGTACCCTGCAATTTAGTTAAATGTATAATCAATGCTACATTAGAAAACTAAGGTTTAATTATTCCTTCAGTCGCATACTTTTACCAAATTTTTAATTAATTTTGTATATATATTAAGTTTTTATATTATTTTTAATTTTATAATTAAATTATTTTTATATAAAAAATATTAAAATTAATAGATTTTTTTTAAAAAAAATATGTGATTAAAGGATATGTTAGATTTTTTATTGTAAATACTTTTAATTTGTAAAAAAATATTTAATTAATTCTAATATTTTTTATACTAAGAATAACCTAATTACAAAACTAAAAGTAATATAAGGATTCAATTAAAAAAAATCTATAAAAAAAATTAAAAATTTAATAAAATTATGAACACTAACAAAATAATTAAACTAAAAACTAACTATTAAAATTAGTCGTTATAAAAAAATATATTCTAAACTGAGTAGTGATTAAATATAGATATACATGGTATAAATAAAAAATAAAAAATATTAAATACACATAAAAAATAGTTACTAAATTAATTATTATGTATTTATATATTTATACTTGTTAATTCACATCTTTTCTAACTAAATAATTAACCACTCAAATAATCACTTTTATCATAATAGAATAATCAATTTTTTTTAGTAATAAAATATAAATTATAAAATAGTAAACATATATTTCTAGTATATGACTGTAGCTGAAAAGAAAAATGGACCGTTCCTGGAAATGAAAAATGTTTTCACTTGAAAATTTGCTAAATCCATAATAAAAGACCTTTTTTGTTTTTGGACTTGATAATAAAAAGCTTTCTTTTTCAGTTCTTGGTCAACTAAAAGGTCTTTTTTTTTCGACCTAAAAGGTCTTCTTAAATCATGTAACCTTTGAGAAATGGACATTCCAACTGGGCCACATAAGGCTCGCAAAATTAAAAACCAGCACCTCCTACGTGATTTCTGTTTTGAACAGGAAGATGCAAGCACCGCCCTTGGAGCCTACTTTTTTTCAAAAATACTTAAATACTATTAAACTGTCATAGGTGTAAACTGTAAAGAGTGCCAGGAAACTATGGAGCACGTTTTACTCCTGCAGTTTCAACCATCTGGAACCGTTTAAGTGTAAAGAGTGTGACACCTGGTACAAATCACCATCAGTTACAACTAATAGGTGTAAAGAGTGTGACATCAGTTACAACTAATAGGTCTAAAGAGTGTGACACCTGGTATAAATAGGATACTTCCCCTAAGGTAAAAGCATCCATATGAATCTGAATCCCTTTTCTTCTGTCTCTTTCTTACGAGACAATGATACATGTCAACCTGGAAAGAAAACCGTGACGACCTTGAATGTTGAATAGCTTGGAAGTTAATTATTTTCTTCTCTATTCTCTTTTAGGGGATACCAAAGAGCAATGTAAAATCAATGTCTCTGGCTGCCAAGGTCCCACATTTCCATTATGTAGATGAGATAAAATGCAATGCTCTAGTGGAGCTTAAAACAGCGTTTCAGAAAAACAATCCTTATCCAGATGTCAAGCACACTTTTCTGCCAATATTAGTCAAATCATTGTCAATGGCCCTCACCAAGTACCCCTCTTTGAATAGTTGCTTCAAAGAGGATTTAATGGAGGTCATATTCAAAGGTCTGTCTCTTAAACATTACAGGCTGAACTCTCGATATGTCTTGCTAGCCTTCTTTGAAGGTTGAATGTGTTTGAATTTTGGTAGATTCAATGTTTTTTCTGGTTATAGTTGGTTGATATGTGGGGTCTGTTAATTCAATAGTTTATTTGAGGCATTAGCCGTCAATTTGGATCTGACAAGATGGGTTTACTTGCTATAGGTTCACACAACATTGGAGTTGCCATGGCTACTCCAAATGGTCTAGTTGTACCAAACATAAAGAATGTCCAGTCTCTTTCAATCTTGCAGGTTAGTTTTCAACCTTAGGTGAAATTTTTTATCCTCCGTTCAAAAGACCACATAATTCCCATCAAGTGTTAACTGAATTTGCTGAAACTGTGCCTAAAGCTTGCAAGAGGGACTGGAATTTTAGAAAAGCTAGCAGGAGAAAAGAAGTCTTCATTCGATGGAAACCTCCCCCAAATGGATGGGTTAAAGTTAATACTGATGGTGCCTCCCAAGGGAACCCGGGTAGTGGAGGTCTAATTCGAGATGAAAGTGGAAGATGGCTTGCATAACATAAGTACTTGTATCCAAACATTGGATTTCCGTTTGAATTTTAAATTTCTAATTTCTTTGTATGTGTATATAAATCTTTCTAACCTCATAAGAATTTGTTAGAAGTGCATAGCACAAGAAAAGAATTTCTCTCATCAAAATCTTGTTCATTCATCAAAATCTTATAAATTTTTTTCATTATCATCATCGACGGTTCTTCAATGGTTAGGCTTAGTAGGAATAATTTGACTCCAATCCATAAGTGGAAGAAATACAAATTTTTCAGCATATTCTTCTCAATTCAAAGAACTATCAATCTCCCAAATCCAATTCAACAACTTTACTTTTGCCTCGGATGCTGAAAAACTCTTTAGTTGGTTTCTGGCTTTGTTTTTTGGCTTGTTCTAATGATAGGTTCAACTCTTAGTCTCATTGATTATGGTGTTTAATATCTCTTCCTAACTAACTATATCTCAAATCTCTCTTATTGTCATGTTTTTTTTTTTTGGCTAACTTTCCTTGCCGGCAACAGTATTTATTGGATTAACATAGTTTATTATGTTGTTACAATAAGGAATTTTTTGTCTCATAGTTAAGTAACTATTAGAATTGCAACTTGTTACAAAGTTTGAGTGCTAAGGTTTTATACTAATGTTATTGATGTTTTTCCACTCCAAAAGAATAAGGGTGGAGCAATTTTGTTGCTAAACTCTATTTTTATTACAAAAGAATGCTCTAGCCTTGTTCTTTTGTGGTGAAAAAATATCAACAATATTAATATAAACCTTAGCGTTCAAATCTTGGTAACTAGTTGCGATTTCAACGGCTACTTGACTATGAGACAAAAAATTTCTTATTGTAACGACATAACAAACTGTGTTGATCCAGCAAATACTATTGTCACCAAAAAAAGTTAGCAAAAAAACATGCCAATAAGAGATATTTGAGATATAATTAGCTAGGAAGAGATATTAAACACCATAACCAATTAGACTAAGAGTTGAACCTATCATTAGGACAAGCCAAGAAGTAAGGCCAGAGAACCAACCAAAGAGTTTTCCAGCATCTGAGGCAAAAATAAGGTGGTTGAGTTGGATTTGGGAGATTAATAGAAGTTCTTTAAATTGAAAAGAATACGCTGAAAAATTTGTATTTGTTCCACTTATGAATTGGAACCAAATTATTACTATTAATCTTAACCATTAAAGAGTCGTTGACGATGATAATGAAAAAAATTAATAAGATTTTGATAAATAAATAAGGTTTTGTTGAGAGATTTTTTTTTAATTTTTTGTGCTATGCACTTCTAATAAATTTTTATGGAATTAGAAAAATTTATATACACTCACAGAGATTAGAAATTTAAAGTTCAAATAGAAATTCAAAGTTAAAATAGAAATTAGGCGATTGGCAATGTACATGATGCATGAAAAAATTAAGCAATTCAAACGGAAATTCTTGAATTGGGCATAAAATTAGGCAATGATTAGGCAATGTACATGATGCATGGAATGAAGATTAAACGTGTTGATAATTAAGGAATACTTTTACTAGTAACTCAAGAAAGAAATAACTTGAGCCAATTAAATAGCTATCTGCATAGTATGATTTTATGAAATAATGCGACCATGTACTACGTATTAACAAATTATATATAAGATTATTTAATAATTCTTTAATTTTTTTTCTTGGAAAAAGAATATCCATGAATGTCTCATTGTGAGAACTAAAGTTCTGAAAATCGGACCAGTCATCAAATCGTTTTAGTCATCGATTTACTGATTTATTGGTCCAACTGGTAATTTAACCGAAAAAATTATTTTAAAATAAAATAAAATAATAAATAAATTATAAAAGACCAAAGATAAAAGTATTCTAAGAACTCTTATTAGATACAATAATATTCAACCAGCACTCAAAGAACAACCACAGCAAGTGACTAAGCATACAAAATATGTGAATATTATTATAGCAAACATAATAATAAAATAGTTCTTCTAATGCGTCTTGGAAAATATTCCAAATCAAGAAAACTACATAATCTGATCCACTTGATTCAGAAAGCTACATATATTAGAAAAATTAAGAATCAACTAAAAGAAAAAGAAAAGGAAGGTCTGGTTGATTCAATTGCATGAGATGAAGAATCAAATAGGGCTGAGAAGCTGAGAGTTTAAATGTTAAACCTCATTATTTAAATAACATGACTCCATTATTGTTATTATTACACCCTTCTAATGTCACAAACTCAATATATATTATAGCCCGTTGACACTTGTGTATTCACAACTTGGTCTCATCATTCTAATTCATACCTTAAGTAGGGAGTTTTGGTTTGGAGTTCATGCCAATGATAATGACGAGAGGGATAAATCAGTAACATAAACAATGCAAATTTTAACAAAGTTCATCACAATAATCAACAATAAGAAAAAGCACTGAAAAAACACTTAGTAACCGGTCAATAACGGCCAGTTCGACAATTTTTAAACGATTTTCTCTCCAACAATTATAAATATCGAATTTGACTGTTTTTATTATCGGTTTCTAATTGAACAGATTCAACCGGCCAATTCAATCTAATTTTCAAAATCATGGTGAAAACTAGGGGTGGCAACGGGGCGGGTAGGGGCGGGTTTTTGCTCTACCCGACCCCGCCCCGCCTGACAAAAAACCCGCATAAAACCCGCCCTGCCCTACCCGCGGATAGTAAAATGTTAAACCCTAACCCGCCCCGCCCCTACCCGCCCTTATAATTATTAAATCCAACAAATAAAATAAAATTTTAAAAATTATATAACCACCATTTACATACATAACATAAATTAAAGTAAAAATTTATATATGATATAATATTATTAATCATTTTACTAATTATTTTATATATGTTAAATATTATATATATATATATATATATATATTTAACCTAAACCCGACCCCGCCCCGCCCCGCCCAAGAACCCGCCCCGGTGCGGGGGCGGATAATTACCCGCCCCGAGCGGGTAGGGGCGGGGTGAATACCCGCGGGTTCGGGTAGTGTTGCCACCCCTAGTGAAAACAATAATGCCTCACATAATTTTGCCAACCAAAATAAAAAATAAAATAAAATAAAAAATAATGGGATCTGGTAACTTGCCGTACTCAACCTCTATCTGATAAATAAAAAAATAGTGTCCGGCATTAAGGATGGATATGTGATTCATCATTCATGTTGAGTAGAGCTAGTGACTTGACTGACTTCCATTTCATGATGATAAGGAAGAAATTTAATAATAATGATTCAATTTTTACTGATAATTTTGGATACATATCCTATCATCATACAATAATGTAAATGGTCTTATGTCCAAAGTGACATATATCCTCTAAGGAATATTATTAGAGCATACTAAACAAACTTTTTCGACACTGATATCATAGAAGATTTTAGATAATGACTACCTATTAGAATAGACAAATTATAAAGAGATATTAGTCTCTTTTTCCAGCTCCTCCCTTCTAGAAACTAAGATTGGTCCTTATTAGTTATTACAAGACAAATTATTAAAAAATTATTTTGAACATATTTATATGAGTGATTTTTTATTGTATTTGTTTATTTAATAATATTATATTATGAAGTTATTTTTATAATGAAATTGAATTAAATTAGTCTAATTATTTAAAGATCGATAACTAAAAATTTTAGTTAAAAAAAGACATAAAAAATAATTAAATTTAATTACAAAGATAATTTATTCGATTATTATTTTATTTGTTTATTTATACACGACAATATTTTTTGGTCGTTGTGGATTTTAGTTTTTGAGAGTGGTGGGCATGATGATTTTTTTAGGGTTTTGGTTAGTTTTCGCATGTGGTTTTTGAAACATTGTCTATTATTTAAATTTTAGAAGAGAGAAACTAAAAAATAAATAATTTTCTATAAAAAATAAGTAACTGTTACGGACCGACGAGTCCAGTCTACTAGCCGCCGAATTGGGGCACCGTCCTTGACCCGGGTCCAAAGCACCCCCACGAAAGAGAGATCGACGGGTCGGTCCTTTGAACGTCCGACTCAAGACATACCCGACTTAACCACCCGCACGACCCAGGACACCGGTCGGGTCAGTATCTTCGGATCACAGCCCGAAGTTCCGACCCGGGGTCCGGAACGACCTGCCCCTCCCACGTGGATTATGACAGCTCATAGAAGCTTCTTGGGTAGTGGGCCAGGTCACTTTCAGGGCCCGTCCCACACAGTATAAAAGGGGAAATATCAGCTCTCCCCCGAGGTACGTGACATTCTTACTTAATCTGGCTACCACATTGTACGGACACTGACTTAATCGTCAGAGTGTCCTTGTAGGTGGCCACCCCCCACACTCCACTCCACCTCCGACGTCACCAACGAGCATTTTTGTCCTCGCTCTACGTCAGTCTAGGGTCTCATCCTCTCCTCTACTCATCACCACTCGACCCGTCGAGTACCCGAGAACATCAGGTATCAAACAGTAACATTTTATAAAAGTTGGTATTTAAATTCATTAATAGTTTAATTAAGTTTTTTTTTAATTATTAATTATTCAATTTAAAAAAAAAACTAAAAAATAAGTAACTTTTTATAAAAGTGAGTATTTAAATTAATTAAATAATATTATTTAAATTAAAAGACTGATTAATTAAAAACTAAAAATTTAAAAGATAAATAATATTTTTTATTAATTAAATAATATTATTTAAATTAAAAAATTGACTAAAGACTAAAAAAAAACAACTAGCATTTTTCTTCTTGAAATAGTTTCGAAATGCATGGAAAAAAATATTATTGCAACGCGGAAGAAATAGTTTGTTAAAATTCATGGTAAATTATGTGCATTATTTTAATCATGCAAGGACGGATCTTAGGGGGCGAGTGGAGGTCTCGGTCCCAACTTTTTAAAAAAAAATTAATAGTAATAAGTTATTAAGTATAATTTAATTTTTTAAAAAGTTATTTAGTATTTAGTCTAATATAAATAAAAGTCTAGCCTAACCTAAATATTAATGATTTCTAATATCTAAAAAAGTAAGTAATAATATTAAAAAAATTTAAAAATATATTATTACTAATATTTTTTAATTAAATAAAATTTTTCAAATCCCATAAAGTGGATTTTTTTTCTTGTGAGCGTCCTTCTTGATTCATTTGGTATTAATTCTCTCTATTTTAACTGTTACAACTGAGAGATCTTTTTTAACGATGAATATTGTGAAGAATAACTCATAAACAAAATGAAAGGTTAATTTCTTGCTAATTGTCTTTTAATTATATTGAAAAGAAAATTGCTGAAAAATTTGACAAAGATTCTATTATCGATAAATTTTATGATACGAAAAATCGACCACTTCGTTAATAAAAAGTATATACATATTTTTGTACTTTAAAATATATTCTCTATCGATATATTTTTGTAATACATTTGATATTATATAATTTTTTGTATAATATTTTAATATTATATATGTTATTGGCTCCTTCAGAGTAATATTTTTGGATTCATCCCTATAATCATGTACCCTTTATTTCTTTATTTTTGTAAAACTACAGTGAAAAAATATTATTTGTGTATATAAGTGTAAGAGTAACAATAATTCGATGTGTTTGAGAAAAATTGTAAATGAGTCGAGAGATTTTCGTGGGTCAAAGGAATTAATTGTATTATTTTTAGACATGTTGTTTCTGTGTCTTTTATTATGACAGTGGTATTGTTAATTTTTGGAATAGAAAAAATATAGGTAAATAATATAAACATTGAATAACGGTTTAAAAAAATATTAAATTAATTATTAAAATTAGATTCTCAATTTATTAGAATAATTAATTTTTGAATTTAAATTATTAGGGTTAGGCAACGTAACTTTTTCTTAGTATACCGTCACATCACGTTTTTTATTCCATCTCAACTCTCTTCCGCTCTTCCAATCAGAACGTTGTTCATCCCGATCCTTCCCTTGTCGCTCTGTCCAATACTCCTCCACCTCCATCGGTCAGTCGGACACGCCTCCCCCTCCTGCGCGCAGCCCAACGCGCCTCTCACCCACTGTCCATCCACTACTGCTGCTGTTTTCATGCCACTCTTCATTCTCCTCAGCGAGGTCAGCAAAAGTTGTATAGTTTTACTCCCTTAATCATTTCTTATTCTTCGCCCAATCCTTCCTTCTCATCGGTTGAAGGAGCAGCGGCGGTGTTAGTAATTGTGTGATTTTCTACCTCAATAATCACTTGAGTTAGCGATTGCCTAGTTTTCACTTGAATCACTAGAGAAGAACCTTCATCCTCACCGGTGGCTGCTGTCGGTAGTTGTCGAACCATTGAAGGAGCAGCAATAATGTTAGTCATTGCATCATTTTTACCACGGCCTTTCAATGAAGCTACTTCAATGGCCAGTTCAAGATGGTCATTTTAGTAGGTATGCGAATTATTATTTTAATTCTTATGTGGATGGTTATTTTATTAGATTATGTTTAGTTATATACAATTAAAATATACTGGATCTTCAATTCACTAGGTATATACGGGTGATTATTTTTATCCTTAAGTGGATGGTTATTTTCACAAGGGGTGAGCAACGGCAGTGACGGTATGTGGCAAGCCAAGCAGCAACGACGAGGAGGAACCCGGCGGCGCCGTTCGTTTCTGGTCTGGAGCGACGCCGATGAGGGGTCCTTGTTGACGAACCAGCAGTGACGATAGGGGCTAGTTGGTGCGATAGCAGCGACGACAGAGAATCTGGGAAGAAGCTGGTGCGTTGGTAAATTCTGGTACAATGGATGGTTAAAATTTTTGAATTACTGAATGGGATTTTTTGGTTGAGTAATTTGGGTGGAGTATTTTTTTTTTAAACTTCATTGGGCCAAATTTTTAGCTTGTTATTTACGTTATTCATATTTTCCGTTGTTTACCTAGCTGGGTCGTTTTGAATAATACTGTACATCCAAGTCTTTTTGTTAACCAAGTCTAATCAAGTTGGTCTAACATCAACAAAGATTAGTTATGGATACTAGTATCTATCTATCTATCTATCTATTTTTATTATATAAAGGTTGATACTTAAATTTTTCTATATTGTGTTTAAACCATATTTTCTTTTCTAACGATGTCATATTAACAATTTTGCTTACTTGGCAAAACTTAAAAATTAACTAATCATTTTTAGTAAAAAAATTAAATAAATAAATAAAATTTTTATCTATTATTATTATTCAATTAAAACACAAAATATTAATTAAATACAATGAATATACATTAAAAAGTGTCATAATAATAGTAATAATTATAAAAATTTTCAGTTACAAATATTGAAATTCAACAACTTATACATGTTAGCACTCTTACTAGTATATTATTTGGTTTACTTTATGCATACTACATAAGACTTTACTACTCTTCTCTCTCGTACCAGTTAACAAAAACTCTTTCAAATAGGTTTAAATTTGTCACAATTATAAAATTATGAATAATTTTATATTTATATTTTTAATATTTTTTATTTTAATTCATTTTTTTAAATCCAAATAAGTTCAAATTTCACATATCTCCTTATTAAGTATATTAAATATAGTACATTTTTGAAATTTTTCATTGTCATTCATTTTTAAAATTTTTTTTTTAATTATTTATAACTCAAAGAACACCATATGAGAAAACAAAGTATGACAACTAAAACAAATATAAAAATAGAAACAACAAATAAAAATATAATTTTATACAATTTTAATATAAAAGATTTATGTCTTTTTTAAAAATAAATAAATTTAAATTTTTAAAATAATAAATTATATTTAATTTTATTATACTTTAGTTGAATAATTATATAGAATTATATACAAATTATCAAATAAATATTTTACAAAATATTTTTAATATCAAATAATTTAAATTTAACATTAGTTTACATCTTTTCTAATCAATCTCTAAACAATATAATACTTATTAAAATACATCATATAATATAATTAATTTACTTCCCTGCGCATCATGTGGCTTCACACTAGTTAAATAAAAAAGTTTTAAACAATTCAAATTAACGAAGACTTCCCAATAATTTTTTTGATTTTTTAAATTATTTTTTAATTTGACTGGCTAAGAATTAATTTGTCATAGGGAATTTTTTAATAGTTAAATGAAATATTCAATAGAAATAGCAAACGATTTAAAATCCATTGAAAACTGACCCATTTGCCAATTCAAATATATTCTGAAAATCTTTTAATATTCTAAATCTTATTATTTAATTTGGTTAAACTTAACAAAAAGACTTAAATGTATAGATAACGGACTATAAATTTGGATTCCAATCTAATTAAATGACTTAACCAGATAAAATTATTTGATTTTAAATATGACTAAATCCAAATAAAATTAAGCCAATTTTAGGCCAAATCGACCGAATCTGTACGAACTCTAAACACCCTAAACACTAGTATATAGACAAAAAGAAAAGTCATGAGTAACTTTATTTAAGTAGTAGATTATTAATCCCTTTGTCAGAAATTATTGTGGCTTTAATGAACAGATAAGGTATATATTTTTCTCGAGAATAAGGATACACGCATACCATGAATAATTTTGGTAACAAAGAGCAGAATAAATTATAATAATTTTAATTTGTTCTTAAAATAAAATATATAGTATTGGAGTGTGGACTACTATGGTATATCACTTATTATCTGCTGAGATTACATATAATAATACGATTAAGTTTTCCCCAATAATTATGAGTATGAGTGAAAAAAGGTTTTCTCAATGTATATCTAATCGCCGCCCATTATCATATAACAATCTGGAAAAGCAGATCATATATGTAACAAAATATATAATATAATAATAGAGTTATATCTAGATAGATTTTTAAAATATTTTATATATTAGATTTTTTTATTTAAAAAAAATAATTATATTAAAATTTTTAAATTTTATAAAAATAAGATATATAAATTCTTATATTAATTAAATTTATTATTTTTAATTGGACAAACGAATTTTTAAAAATATGACAGGATGATTTATATATTTTACTATTATAAAGTTAAAAATTTTAACGTAATAAAATTTGTTTTGGGATGAAAACTTTCTATGCAAAAGGTCTTCGTATTTATTTTAGAGTATCTTTTTAGTTTAATTTTAAATAATTTTAAATTTAAAAAAAAAAAAGATTTTGAAGGATTAAATCTCATTAACAAATTTTATTATTTGAAAAACTAGGATTTTGGAAGTTTTTGTTAATTTTTAAAATTCTTCAAATTTTTTATTCTCAATTTTTTCCAAATTAAGAGGTGACAATCGGGTTCATTACATTAAATTAAGAAATAAAATTAAAATTATTTTAAAATTAGATCAAATTAAATATTTTAAACATTTTTTAAACTTTTTAAAATTTTAAAAACATAAAATATACTTTATTCTTTCGTTTAATAGAAAGAGATATAATTTTTATTTTTTATTAATGGGAAAATGAATGTGCAAATTGAATAATAAAGAATGGTCAATCAATCAATGGAAATTGAATAAGTAATAGAAAATTGTGGCATACAATGAGTCAAATAATACAAATCCAAGTCTCGATGATATATCATTGCATGGTTGTTGAATGTTGATGTCGTTGTTGTTCTTCTTATTATTATACACTGGTTTTCCAATGGATTTTAGTTTCCATTTTCATTTGTATGGCCCTAAATTCTTGTCTCTCATCATTTGTGTGGTTAATCTTATGTTTAAGAGTTTTATTTTGATGGGTTAGCAACAAAGAAACCGACAAATTATTGTTTTCACTCACATATTTTAAAGTTATATAAAATACAGAATGGAAAAAAAAAACCTGTCATAATTTTAAAAATTTTTAAATATATCGATATATCAGTATTTTAATAATTTTTAATCATTGATTTTAATTATAAAAAATATATATAATATATATAATTAAAATTAACGATTAAAAATAATAAAAACACCAATATATTAATATACTTAAAAACTTTTTAATATTTTATAGTTTATACTTTTTTTTTATATATTTGTATTTTTTTTTTCTCCTCACATATGAGTAAAGACTATAAATTATAAAAAATTATACATTAATATTTTGATAATTTTTAATCATCGATATTAATTATATATATTTTATATAGTTTATAATTAATATTAATAATTAAAATCACTAAAACACCGAAATATCGGTACACTTGAAAAGTTTTCCAAATTATATGTAAAGTGGAGGGGAAAAAAAAGTTAAAAGGGATCAATAAAAGAGATTTGGATCCTCTAAAGTTTGAATTTCACTTTAGAGAGTAAGGTGTGATCTCTCACCGTTGATTTCATAGGTGGGACCAATAATAAATATGAAAGAAAAACTATTCAAGGGTAGAAAATCACACTTTACTCTCTAAAGTGAAATCCAAACTTTAGAGGATCCAAATCCCAATAAAAGTGATATTTCATACTTTGATCTCCAGTTTCAAAAAATGTGCTTCAGTGTAATCAGTATTGGTGTCTACTGTCTTATCAATTATCACGCCTGGCCCCAAAACAAAGTAATTATGTAAAATAAAGTATATCAAAACTTAATTATTTTTAAATTTCTTTTTAACAAGTAAACATTCTTTTATGTTTGAATGTAAAACTAATTTATATTTATATATAATATCC
This sequence comes from Arachis hypogaea, assembly GCF_003086295.3. Classification (NCBI taxonomy): domain Eukaryota; kingdom Viridiplantae; phylum Streptophyta; class Magnoliopsida; order Fabales; family Fabaceae; genus Arachis; species Arachis hypogaea. Next base: position 6,982,200 of record NC_092048.1, read on the forward strand.
AAATGTTTTATTTTATCTCTTTCAACATTTTATATTATAAAAATATAAAAAATTATTATTCTCGTTCTATGTATACTGAATCAGATTACTAAAACCACCAAGAAACACTACCTTGCAGTAATCATGACTATGTACTAATGTTCTTCATGTAATCAATTTTATATTTTAAAATAACTATTTAATAGAGATGTATATTAAAAAAAGTAATTTTAACTAATATCATAATATATTAAATTGTTTTTCCTTGTTGATTGTTAGAATGCAAGAATCAAACTAATTTGAGAAATCAAACTTATTAGATAAAATGTTATTTCATTAAACCAAAATTATAAAATAATTTTGAATTGAATTGAGAAAAATGTGAATCTCACGCATTGTTTCATTTAACTCATATTTTTTTTTATTATAATTTAACTCAAAACTGTGTAACAACGTTAGGCTGTAAAAGTAACATTTTCCCTAGCAACTTAATTATATATGATATGTATTTAATTTTAATGTATTAACAGTATAAAATATTTATATAATCGTTCAATTACATATATATTTTTAAATGATTATTCACATGATCAAAATAAAATATAATTATTACGTAGTTAAATTTATAAAACTGTTTTATACTGACAATGTATCAAATTTAAATTATATATATTATATACAATTTCTAATTAAAACATATAAATAAATGGAACACAAAACAAATAGAAACAACAAGAAACATGACATGATTGATTAATCATCGTGATAATGGAGGAATGATTTGGTAGCCACAAAACTTTTGAGATATGGTGGCAATATTCAGAGAATATAAGCAGCAGAGTGAGACAGTGGGAGACATTCCCCTCTTACAATACCTTTACATTATTAATGATAAATTGATTGATAATGTGCATTCTTATGCGTATATGTTTATTAGTTTGTTTTCAAGTTAAGTATTGAATAATGTAATAATTTCTTTATGTTCAATTATAATTCGAAATCAATTATTAGTGATCAAATTTTTTTCGGTTGATATCAAATAAATTTTTTTAATTATTTTTTACTTAAATTTAAAAACTAAATTTTATTTTAATTCTAATTTTAAATTTTAAATGTTTGGAACATCTTTGTGTGAATATTTGTGTGAATCTTTGTGTGAATATATTTGATAATATATTAAAAATGTTTAGAACATCTTTGTGTGAATATTTGTGTGAATCTTTGTGTGAATATATTTAAAAATGTTTGAATTTTAAATTCCTAATCTCTTTGTAAATGTATATAAATACTTCAAACCTTAGTTCATTTTATCTCATCAAAATCTTATTCATTCATCATAAGCATGTCTTCCTCATTATCATCATCAACAACTCTTTAATGGTTAAGCTTAGTAGGAATAATTTGGCTTCAATACATAAGTGGAACAAATACAAATTTTCTAGCATACTATTCCCAATTCAAAGAACTTCTATCAATCTCCCAAATCCATGCTGGAAAACTCTTTAGTTGGTTCTCTGGCCTTGTTTCTTGACTTGTCCTAATGATAGGTTCAACTCTTAGTCTAATTGGTTATGGTGTTCAATATCTCTTCCTAGCTAATTATATCTCAAATCTTTCTTATTGGCATGTTTTTTTGCTAACTTTTCTTGTCGGCAATAGTATTTGCTGGATCAACACAGTTTGTTATGTCGTTATAATAAGGAATTTTTTGTCTCATAGTCAAGTAGCTGTTGGAATCGCAACTAGTTACCAAGGTTTGAGTGCTAAGATTTATACCAATGTTGTTGATGTTTTTTCACCACAAAAGAACAAGGCTAGAGCATTCTTGTTGCTAAACTGTATTTTGCCCTTGGCAATAGGGTTAATTGTAGCTCCTATACTTAAACAAACCAAAACCACATCAAATGATTATCATCTTGGGTTTGGTGTGATTTTTGTGATCACATGTCGATAGTGGTTTGGGATTTGTGTCTAACAAAATTTTACCACTTGGAGTTTTAGTTGGCATCTTAGTGTCACTGTTGATGCCACTGTTGGTTCCAATTTCATTCAAGATTAAGTCATGGCATGAGAAGAGGGAGAACTACACTACCAATACTAATAAAGATGAGGTCAAAGAAAGTGAGAAGAAGGAGAAAGAGAAGTATGTGTTAGAGAAGAAATTGGAGTGAATTTGATGGTGCAAAGAATAGACTTTTTGGTTATATTTCTTTGTATGCTTTTTTGGTGCAACAATTGGTTTAGTTTTTCTTAATAATTCGGGACAAATTACTGAATCAAGAGAAAACTCTAACCCTTCATCTTTGGTGCCATCTCTCATGGACTATTTCTACAGGTAATAATTAATTAATTGCAAATTTATAATCTTTACAGAATTTTTTTTTCTTTATCTCTACCTTTTTTTGTAATAGTATTACCAACTTAATCCAATGTATTTTCATTCTCATTTAATTTAGAGAACAAATAAGCTATAAAATTTAAGATATATGATCAATGTTCTCTAAATGAGAATAAGAATGTAAATGTATTGGTTTAAGTTGGTGATACTGTTACAAATAAAAGATAAAGATAAAGAAAAAAAAATTCTAAATTGTAAATTTGTAATTAATTAATTATTACTGTAGAAATAGTCCATGAGAGATGGCACCAAAGATGAAGTGTTAGAGCTTCCTCTTGATTCAGCAATTTGTCCCAAGTTATTAAGAAAAACCAAACCAATTGTTGCACCAAAAAAGTACACAAAGAAATATAACCAAAAGTCTATTCTTTACACCATCAAATTCACTCCAATTTCTTCTCTGACACATACTTCTCTTTCTCCTTCTTCCTCACTTTCTTTGACCTCATCATTATTAGTATTGGTGGTGTAGTTCTCCCTCTTTTCATGCCATGACTCAATCTTGAATGAAATTGGAACTAACAGTGGCAACAACAATCACACTAAGATGCCAACTAAAACTCCAAGTGGTGAAATTTTGTTAGACACAAATTCCAAACCACTAACGACATGTGATCACAAAAATCACACCAAACCCAAGATAATAATCATTTGATGTGGTTTTGGTTTGTTTAAGTATAGGAGCTACAATTAACCCTATTGCCAAGGGCAAAATACAGTTTAGCAACAAGAATGCTCTAGCCTTGTTCTTTTGTGGTGAAAAAATATCAACAACATTGGTATAAATCTTAGCACTCAAACCTTGGTAACTAGTTGCGATTCCAACAGCTACTTGACTATGAGACAAAAAATTCCTTATTATAACGACATAACAAACTGTGTTGATCCAGCAAATACTATTGCCGACAAGAAAAGTTAGCAAACAAATTAAACATGCCAATAAGAGAGATTTGAGATATAGTTAGTTAGGAAGAGATATTGAACACCATAACCAATGAGACTAAGAGTTGAACCTATCATTAGGACAAGCCAAGAAGCAAGGCCAGAGAACCAACCAAAGAGTTTTCCAGCATGGATTTAGGAGATTGATAGAAGTTCTTTGAATAGGATGAGTATGCTAGAAAATTTGTATTTGTTCCACTTATATGTTGGAGCCAAATTATTCCTACTAAGCTTAACCATTGAAGAGCCGTTGATGATGATAATGAGGAAGACATGCTTATGATGAATGACCTTATTTTGACTTCTAGGGTTTGCTGGTTTCAAAACCTGTCTCCCCTTTTTTTTGAGGAAGTAAGGAAGTGGATAAACCAACTAACCCTGTAGGAGTTGGAGCAAGCTAATCCCTCTATCAGTCTAACCCCGCGAGCAAGGAAACTAGCTAAGCAAGTAATTCCAGACCAGGAAGGGCAGAAGAAGAATCGAATAAAGTCAGGAAGTCCCGGTGCTGGTGCTCTAGTAAACTGTCACAGGTACTAGGAGTCAGCCTGCAAGTAGTTGATTTCCTTTTTTATTTTTTGTGTTATGCACTTCTAATAAATTTTTATGAGGTTAGAAAGATTTATATACACTTGCGCGCAAGAGATTATAAATTTAAAATTCAAACAAAAAAATCAAAGTTGAAATAGAAATTAGGCAATGATAAGGCAATTGCTTAATTGGAGAAAGATAATATTAATGAGGAATATTAGGGGCAGCAACTTTTGTGATTTGTAGACATTAAATAGTCATTAATAGAGAGTACCTATCAAAATACCTATCTTTATCGAAAATATTATTTTCTATATAACAATAAGATTGTAGAATAAAAAAACTTTGTTTTAAATTTTCATCCATTGTTTTTGTCAACAAAGTAACTATATATTTCATATCGTCATTTGATATGCAATTTTGACATTAATAATACTATGCTAGTGAAACTTGGAATTAGTTATTCCTAGTATTTGAAAAAGGTGAAGATAATTTTTATGGTTGATAATAATATTAGATTGCGAGTTTTAAAGTTGATAATGATGATTTTGTATATCAAAAAAATAATTGACGATAGGAATAATTTAAAAATTTTAAATAATTTTTTAATAGAACCAATAAAAATTTAATAATCGAGTATTTTTATTAAACAAAATTTATTTTTTATAAATATATGTTTAATTTAATTTTTCGTAGTTAATTTTGTAAGTATTTACATATTGAAAAAGTTTAAAGGCAGTATTTTTATTAAAATTTGATTAATACTTAACCATAAAAAAAATAAATAATTTTATACCGTTAAATATCATCTCACACCATTAAAAATATTGATAATAACTAATTAATAACTAAACATTACAAATTTTGTTGATCCCTAACATTCCTTTATTTGATAATAAAAAATAATTATTTACTCAAAATTATTTAGTTATGATTTTTGTTTGTATTTTCTTTTCATATTTCGCCCGCGTGGACAACACTTTCAAAATTCCCAAAACCTCTGCTCTCTGTGTCTCTCACTCACTCAGCCAAAGAAACTCCTTCTCATGAAGAATGGAAAACCCTAAGACCCTATACCTCTCCTTCTCTAAATCCAATTCCAACTTCAACCACAGTGACCTTCTCATTCTTTGCGAAATCCTCTTCGAAAATCTCGGCACCGCATTCCGAACTCTCTTCTCTGCCCTCCCTCTCTTCCATGACCGTCACGCTGCCGGGTCAGATCCGAATCCGGATCAGAATTCACGGATTTGGCCGCTTGTTGAAGATGCTGCTATCCTTCTTCGCTGCTGCATGGTTTCTCTGACACTCCTTCACTCCGACCAGAAGTTCCTCGTCGACAAGACGCGTTTTCTCCACCGTGCACCCCACGCCTTCGTCTCCGTCCACGTCGCCAATTGCCGCCTGCGCTTCCGGAACTTCGTCTCAGGTGCTGACGTGGAACTATCCGATTCTTGCCGTCTGTTTCTGTGTGCGCTGCTAGAGGCAAGGCTACTACCTGCAACTGCCTAGCTTCTGCTTTTGTGGCTATGTTCTCTGCCTGATTAATGTTTCTGATGTTTAATTTAGGATTGTTTATTAATTTAAATTGTTTTGTGGAGCCTGTGATTTTGTTTCTTACTTGAAAATTTGGGTGCATTGATTACACATTGCGGTCGAGAATATTAGCAATAGCCACGTCTTCTTTTGATAGCTTTAGTTGGTTGCATGGATTCAACTATACGGTTTCGACTGTAGTAAAAGCAATATTTTGTCCCTTAGAATAACTCAGAGGAAACCGTAAAGTTCTAGTGGCTTCTCTGAAGGTTTTATGAAGTTTTAGACTTTTGTCTTAATTGGACTAGCTGTTTTTGGTTCACTTTGATTGTGGAAGGCCTATTATTTTCCTTTGACGTTACCAAATCAGCGTAGATAAGTGTCTACGTCTTTTCTTCAGTGCAGTCTTCTCTATATATTGTCATTGGCGCTTATTTGTTCTGATGACCAGCCTCATGGTGTCGATGCGCAACAAGATTCAGCTTTGAAAATATTTTCTTTCAGTTTGTTTGAAGTTTTAGTTTCAATTTGCTTACCATTAATTTTAGTTGTAGTTGCAAATGCAATATTCTTGTCACAGCTATCCAAGTTTTTGACGTTTGTAGTCATATTTTCTATATATATTAGCTGTTTTATTAACTTCCAAACACAAACATGTATAGAAATGTTATGATTCATGTCCAACTAAACTTGAAAGTTATTTCAGGTTTTTGCAGATGAGCTTCTAAGACATCAAACTTTAAGAAGCTATCTCATGCTTGTCGATTCAGTATCTTCCATGGGTGAAAAGCTTTTTGTGCACAATTCCATGCATCATGATTTTGCAAGTGTTTTGTTGGTGATAGCTGTCCATTTTAATCTGTCAGTTTCTAATGAGAATGCTTTTGAGAATTTTGTCAGTAGATTATTTTTGCATTGTGACAAGGATTCTCGATTTCCTGGACTTAGCCCTGCACCTGCCATATCATTGCTTATGGACCCTACTATGCCTTCTGCACCAAAGATGTTCCAGGCACATGTAATCTCCTTGGTTTCTGAAGCCATTGATGCTGGCTTAGATTCCACTAGTTTGGCTCCTAATATTAACTGGTACTTAATTGGATTCCAAAAAGCTGTTGTTTTGTACTCTATGCACATTACTCATTTGCAAATTGATAATTTTTACTCCAAATCGAAATGTGGCTATGATTTGTCCCAGCATAAGAAGCATCATCCAACATTTCAATCTTCTATTCTGCAAGTCACAAATAGCAAATTAAACCAAGTCTTATTGCTGTCAGATAATTCATGCAAAATATCCTCCAAAACAAAAGCCAACATTTTGGCCGATTGCATTGCTTTTATGAAAGGGAAGCAGTGCATATTTGCTGATTCATGCAGGGGCATGGCTGACTCAATTTTGGAAGGCCTAATTCATCGAGCTTTCTCCCAATATCCTTCTAGAGATGGTTTTTGTGTAAAGGAAAATACCAGTGCCAGAGATATATGTCTTCTTGCATCCATATTGAAGTTCATGGGTGTTTCGTTGATGCAAGCGATTAAGTGTCTAAATAATAGTGGTGCTTCAGGTTGTTTGAAAACCATGGAAAATACCTCTCTCCACGAGAAATATGGTTCATTGATCAGCCATGTTCGCCATTTTCAAGAAATAAAGTTTTGCTTACCCTTTCAAGCGTTTTTGTGTGATTTGATGAAAATGCAACAAACAAGTCACAGTGTCTCAAAATCGATGATTGTGCATTTCTCTGGCTTGCTATATATAAGTTTTAGTAGTGAGCTACATTTGTTGGCAAAGGGGTGTATATATGTAATTATGGCACTGATGTCTCTCATTGCTTTTGAAGAAGGGGATTTAGTTTCTTTAGATCCATTAAGGCATGGACGACTGAAATCTTGCTCCATTGTAGTCCAATCTAATAATACTGAAGAGGTGAAGTGTGCTTTCAGTTCTCTTGTTCTTGAATTAAGTTTGGTTTGTATGTTGTTCTTAAATCGTTGGTGAATTTGCAGGGGGTCGGATATGGAGATAAAGAATCTATCTACAAAGTTGTAGAGCAGTTCATTGGAATTCAAAAGGAAAATTTAAGGTACACATTGTTTCTAAATTGTAATCGAGTTTGGCCTTTTAGGTGTTGGCATTTGTCTTTGAAAAGAAAAAGGAAATGTCATGCAATTAGTCCGATGAATTATAATGTAGCTGAAATGAAAAGATAGAGAAAAAGTGCCTTCGAGTCAATACTGTTCAGTTTTAGTGCTATTGTTATTCTTTTCATGAGTTGTTGAGGTTTGAACCAGCTTCATAAATTGCTTGATGAAGTAATTACAGTTTTGTTTAAGTGAAAAGGTTCCTGCAGGATACCTGATAGTGTCCCTTCTGCCTTTATATTTTACAGATCAGGTTCTGCCACCTCCTACACCTGCAATAGGGAAGCTTTCCTTGATTGCATACTAGGAAACCCCAAAGAACTCGATGATTATGATGAACTTGTGGACTTCGTTGTCTGCACCACAGGAAAAGATTATTTCAGCTGGTTGAATAACCGCACACGATATCGAAAACAGAGACACGAGAAGATGATAGATCAAAGAAAGATTAAGAAGAAAGCAGTCATGAATGGAAAGTCTTGTAAGCGTCAGAAAATGGGTAGGTCTACCAAGCGTCAGATTTGGAAGTGATGTTTATATTTGATTGATGATTTCATGTAAAAATATGTTAATGTATATGCGATCTATTAATAGGAGGAAAAACAAAAACTTGCCTTCAGATGTGAACTTTTAAATTTGGTCACAAAGAGTCTAACAACTCAACCATAACTCTTTCATCCAATGTGCACATTAGTTTTGTTGTACGCAATTCGCATATCGGTTCACCTCGGAAAAAAGCGGCATAAATTCAAATTAGGTACTGTCTGCTCTAGCCGCTAGGTATGCGCAAATGACATTTGTGTAAACTAGCAACTAGCGACATTTGTGTAAACTAGCAACTAGATCAAGCTATTGGATTAACTTAAAGAAAGCATTTATAATACTGATTTAGAGGATAATATTGATATAATTTAGATTTAATTATTGTGTTAATTTTTATAATTGTATTAAATTTATAATTAACTTTATTTTTTTTTATCAATTAGATTTTATATTACTTTTAATTTTGTAATTAAATTTTTTTAATTTAAAAATGTTAAAATTAATAAAATATTTTTTTCAAAAATATATGATCAAAGATCTAATTAAATTTTTAATTATAGATATTTTTAATTTATAGAAAAATAGTCAATTCTAATATGTTTTATATTGATAATGACATAATTATAAAATTAAAAGTAATATAAGAGCCTAGTTGAAAGAAAAAGTATAGAAATTTAATTATAAATTTAGTAAAACTATAAGGAGTAACAGTGTAGTTAAATCTATAATTTATTATGATTTATATTGTATTTGATTTTATTGTTCAATATAATATAATTTAATTCAATACAGTGCTAATCACGATTATTTGATGCAGTATCAGAATTGGTACTTGCTTGACTAGGAACAATATTCTCTAATCTTGAACGAAACCCCTCCCTAAATTACAACTAGATAAAGATAAGTTAGTACATGACCATCACTAGCAACAAACATTAGAACTTGTAGTCAACAATCATCAGTTCATCACCATAATTTGTATTCTGTATAAATAAATAATACCGAACATAAGAACATTTCTCTAACCCTAACCCTTCATCTTTGGTGCCATCTCTAACCCTTCATCAAGAGGAAATAATTAATTAATTACAAATTTACAAGAGGAAACTCTAACCCTTCATCTTTGGTGCCATCTCTCATGGACTATTTCGACAGGTAATAATTAATTAATTACAAATTTACAATCTTTACAGAATTTTCTTTTTATTTTTTCTTTATCTCTGTCTTTTTTTATAATAGTATTACCAACTTAAACCAATGCATTTTCATTCTCATTTAATTTAGAGAACATTGACCATATGTGTTCGTTGATCTACATTGATTGATGAAGACAAATAAGCTATAAAATTTAAGATAAATATTCACTCTTCTCAATATATATAATTAATTAATTATCTTCAAGGTAGCCCCTCAAAATTCAACAAACTCTAAATTCAGCTTCCTCCAAGTTCCAACATTCACAATTTTAAACTCCAATTATTTATTTTCAACTTAATACACATTTATAACACATATATATCTAATTTAATACTCAAAGTTCAAATTTAATAAAATTAAAATAGAATTATCATATCCTCACCTTACCCAAGTTTTACATAAGCAAGAGTTAATGTTTTTCTCAAACTAATTGGATCCTAAAACATCAGAAATAAAAGAAATTCAACATTCCTATTCAAAAGTTCAAGAATTGGGGGAAAAGAAGACTAAGTGTGAAATAACAAGTTACATATGAAATTGTTTCGGAAAGTTGCCGTAAGGGTTCGGGAGTGTTTTCTTCTCCCTGGTGCTTTCACGCTGCTTACAGGTGAAATGAGGAAGAAAAAGGCTTTCGGGCTCATTTAATATGTTGGTCCAGTTGGGCCCACGGCCCAATTAAACCGGTTTGGCCTGTTCGGTCCAATCTGGGACTGTTTTTTTTTTTAAATTGGTGTCAAAATTCTCGTTTCGATGAGCTCTATCCTAATTTGATATAATATTCACATTTCTAATCTTCCTTATTAAAAACTAATTTATTGACTAATTATCTACTAATTTAACCGGGGTTTACACCAACCACCCTAAGATAAAGGGGGCGGTTATCCACCTTCTGAAGTGGGACTACTCCAACAGTGGTTATTGGATCACTATTATAAATACATTGACACTCCTCAGGTATCTCTAAACTCCAATATATTCCAAACCTGCTTAATCCCTTGCTAACTTAGGCATCAGAGTGTCTTTGCAGGTACCACCCTCCATTTTTTCATACAAGTCGGACGGCGGCTCCCAAACACGAATCAAGTCGGAGATCGCCCTCCACTGACGTTTGGGCCAACCCTTCAAACCCAATCTACCTATTTCAGGTTACCCACATAACAGATACTATGTCATGAAATCATTCCTTCCAAACACTTAAATTGATAGAAAGAGACAATATTAATGGTTATATTTTTAATATTTTTTTATAATATCTCTATATCTGATAGTCCAATACTAATTCATTACGAATTTAAACTCTATTTAAAAATTTGCTCTTGAAGAAAGGGTAAATAACTGAATATATTTATGTTTTTTTTTTTTTTTTTTTTGGTAAAAGAATATATTTATGTTGATGGTGCATTCCTGAAGAAATGAAAAATGTTTCAGTTGAATATTTGCCAACCAAAAACTGAAATCCATAAATCCAAGGTCTTATTAAATCAGGTAACCCTTCCAAAAATGGACCATTCTAAGCTGGGCCTTAAGGTTCCAAAAATGGACCATCCGAAGTCATACCTAAGTGATAATGAGCATAATTTATTGGGCTTCAGGTTCGTTTGAATACCCACAACAAATAAAAAAATCCATATAATTTATGTCATTTTAGTTGAGAAGTTCTTATGCACTTCTTGAAACATGAATTAAATTAAGTTGAATTACTTAAACTTTTTATAATAGGACCGGAGTGTTAGTAGTCCAATCTATAAAAAAACATAACTTTCATCAAATTCCTGATTATGATTACTATTATTTGTGTTTTTTAATTTTTTTAATGTTGCTCTTCTGTTAGTTGAAACAATTTGTTTCTTGAAGACTTGAACTATGAAATTCTTAACTTTATTAATTGTAGCTCTAATACTACATTACTTGTTATAAGCTTGCCTCTAACGATACGAAAATTAATAATAAAAAACGTAATAATGTTGAAAAAGACAGAGTAAATAGTTGAACATTTTATATTTATTTGTTCAAATCTATTTAATTTATAAAATTGATTTTCTATTGATGATTTTATTTTAAGGGATGCATGATACTAATTCCCACCACGCTACTCTTATCTCCCATAAGAAGCAAGAGAAAAATCAACGCCTCATTATATATGAATTTCTGATTTTTTTTTTAAGTATATATATTAATACATATCTCGACACATACATCCCAAGTGTGAAATATAACATAAACAGAGAAAATAATGAAAATATAAATAAATCAAATTATTTTTAAAATTTATTTGATAGTATATATATCGCCCAATTATACATGAATTTCATCATTAGATAGAAAAAGAGAACTATTTAACTTGCAAAGTCTTAATAAATAAATAAATAAAAACGCTAGTATGGACAAAAAGAAAAGCCGTAAGTAACTTTATTAAAGTATTGTATTATTAATTCTTTTGTCAGCAATTATTGTGGCTTTAATAATGAACAGATAAAGATGATAGGGATACATGCACACTGAACCATTTTGAGAGTGAAGAACAGAATGATAGTTTGTTCTTAAAATTAAATATACAGCTATGGAGTATGGACTATGGTATATCATTTATTTTCTGCTGAGATTATATATGATATATGATTAAGTATTTTTATAATATTTTAGAAATTTTGAGGGAAAAATATATTTTATTAATATTTCCTTTTTCTTTTAAGAGAGAAATGAATGTGCAGATCAAATAATATAATAATAAAGAATGGTGAGTCAATAAATATAAATTGTGGCATACATATGACACAATGAGTCAAATAATACAAATATGGAAGACAATATAATGAAATATTTTATATATATATAAAATCAATGGTGGTGTTATTTTTATTATTATTATTAGTATACACCGTTTGTAATTTGACAATGGATTTTAGTTTCCATTCTCATTTATTGTATGGCCTCTAATTCCTGTCTCTCATTTGTGTGATAGTATATATTATGGCTAATCATTTTTATTTTTATTATTCTTTTTTGTGGCTATTTTTTTTTTTATTATGATGCTATATTGTGTGGCTAATCTTATGTTTAAGAGTTTCAATTTGATGGGATAGCAACAGAGAAACCAACAAATTATAAAGGGGAGAAAAAGGTTACAAGGGGCCAATAAATTAAAAGTGACGTTTCATATTTTGATGATTTTGATTTCCAGTTTTTCAATTCATGTAATCAAATTTATATTTTAAAATGACTACTTAATAGAGATGTATATCATAAAAAAAAAAAAATTATTTTTAGTAACATGATAAATAGATAATTAATTTTATATGGTAATAATTTTGAGATATATTTTGTCTTAAAAAAAAGTAAATTTGTTTTTTCAATTCTAAAGAAAGTATATTTCGGCAAAAAGAAAAACATGGAATACGCTAGTTTAAGTCAGTACAAAAAATATATCAAATAAAATAATAAAATAATTCGAATCTTATAATATATCATGTTCTTCTGAGATTAAATATAGAAATTTTTTTTTATAAACATAGAATTAATGAGTAAATTATAAGTAAAGAATAAATGATAATTAAGAATAAATTATAATTAATAATGAATAATTAAATTCGAATTATATATAATTCATATTGCGTAACAGATCAATAATATATTATTATTGTTTTTCCTTGCAGATAGATTGTGACAACAAATTAAACTAAATTTAAAAATCAAACTTATTAGATAAATTATTTTTCATCAAAATTATATTGAATTGATAAAAATGTGAATCTAATGCATTCTTTCTTTTAAGTTTTATCTCTGTTTTTTTTATTATTATTATTATAATTTAACTCAAAATTGTGTAACAATGTTAGGATGTAAAAATATCATTTTCCCTTGGCTTCAAATCAGCAACTTAATTTTAAAAAAAGAAGAAAAAAAGAACAGAAATAGACAAAAACAAGAAACATGGCATGGCTGATTCATGATGATAATGGAGGAATGATTTGGTACCACAAAACTCTAAGATATGGTGGCGATACAGAGAATATATGCAGCAGGTTCCGGAGTTTGATGAGTGAGACAGTGGGAGACATTCCCCTCGCTCTTATAATACCTTTACATTATTATTGAATATTGATTGATTGATATTTGATAATAATGTGCATTCTTATACTTAATACTGTTATAACTTCACAAAAATATTATTTATATATTAAAATTAATCTTAAAATTATATATATATATAACATAATTGATATTTTTAATTTATATTAATTTGCTTATATTTTTATCAGTTTGTTATCAAGTAGTAAGATATTGGATAATTTATTTAATTTCAATTATAATTCAAATTTAATTTATGAATCAAATTTTTTGAACTATTATTTTATTTAAATTTTAAATTCTAAAATTTATCTTAAATTTTAAGCCATAATTCTAAATTCTAAATAATAAAAAAATTGAAAAAATAATTTTACAATAAAAAATAAAGGATAAGTATTATTTTGGATCCTAATATTTAAGGTCAGAATCGAAACTGTTTTCAACGTAATTTTTTATTTAAAATCGTCTTTAACGTTTTATTTCATATTAAAATCATTCTTTTTAATAAAATTTTTAATTTTATTACTAAATTACTCCTATTTTAATAAAAAAATATAAAATTAAAAAAAAAAAGAAAAGAAAAGACGCGAGGGAGAGGGGAGAAAGGGAAAGGGAAAAGGACGCGAGGAAGCGGGAGGAAAAGGGGAAAAGGAGAGGGGGAAGGAGAAGGGGGAGGGGGGATGGCACCGGCGAAGATTGGAGCTGCCGTCGCCGTCGCGAGCCATGAAGAGAACTTCTGTTTCTGCACCGCTGCTCCTCACTACCGCGTTTTCGCCACTGCACCTCGCCACTACATCTCTTCGCTTCTGCTTTTTGCTTCGGCCTCTGTTTTCTGCTTCTGCTTCTATTTTTACTTTTAATCTGATTTTGATTTGTTATTTTCTGATTTCATTGTTGTTGTGTGTTAATTTGGTTGTTGAATTTGATGTTGTTGTTTCTGGATTTGATGGGAGTAAAGGAGATAGTGGTGGTGGAGTAAGGGAGGTGGTGGTGGTGGTAAAGGTGTTGGTGGTGGAGGAGGATATTTTTGTCTGTAAAAAATTAAAAGGACGATTTTAATACGAAATAAAACGTTAAGAACGATTCTAAATAAAAAATTATGGAGATCACTTTAATAAAGACACTAAAAATGTCTTTTTTTAAAGATGTTTACATGTGTCATATTATTATTAAATATCTTTATTAAACTGGTTAATAATTTATTTTTTAATAAACCAGAACAAAATCGGTTTATTATAGCAATAATAATAAACTTAATTGTTTACATTATAATTATTAGATCCGATTTGATCTGATCGAATTACACAATCTAAGTTGAATATCTTTAAACTTTTTGATAAAAAGATAAATATATCCCTAATTTTTTATTTTGTGGACATTTAAATCCCTAAAATTTTAAAAATACAATTAAATTTCTAAAAAAAATGAGTTTGTTGTTATTGTTATAAAAAAATCGCTTTGATTCTAATTTGTTAAGAAATTTAAACTAATCAGTTTATTAATACGTTTAATAATAATGCGAAACGTAAGTGTTTTTACAAAAAAACTGTTTAAACATCGTCATGGGAGCATTTCCTAAAAATTATATTAGAAACAATTTCGATTCTGATCCTAAATATTACGGACCAAAATAATATTTATCTTACTGTAACCAAATTAAAAATTAGTTTCCTACCAAATTCCTTTGAAAAATTATCTGAATTATTGACGGGTGAGTTGTACCTATGATAACAGATTTTTTCTTTAGAAAAAGGAAATCGAAGTCACTAGAAAGACACCATATTAATAAGATGATGAGTGATGGCACTATATTATTAATATCAAAAATATTATTTATACACAAAATTAATTATTAATATATTTATATATAAATACATAAATATTTTAAATTATTTTTAATATATATTTTTATTAATAATTAATTTTAGTGACTAATTTTAGTGTAGACAAAGTCGAATTAATATAATAGAGTGTATAAAATAATAGGATGATGATTCACTCCTTTCCCCCTATCGGTTGTCTTTGTTTAAACTATCTATCGTTTCTTAATTAAGTCTATGTTCACATAATGAGAACGTGTAATTAATTACTAATAAGCTTGAAAATGAGGCCAACTTTCCTTGTCAGAGTTTTAACTTATCCTCATCATATATATACTTCGCATCAAGGTCGTTGGACAAGGATCACTAGTTAAAGTCCATTAGGGTTAGTTATAGTATTATCATCATAAATTAGATGTGTATAAAATAAGTTCAAAGAAACAACTTATTTACATTATATTATATTAGTGTATAAATATTTACTAATCCACTTTTCTATATATAAAGGTGTATAATAACAATAATAATAATATAAAAAAAAGTCAATATAATAGATAATTTATATATTCTAATAATTAAGAGATTCTGTGTTTAAATATTACAAATAATAACATTTTTTAAATATATTTTAAAAGGAAATTTTTGTCTTTAAACAACTTATTATCTACAAATTTAAACTAATAAAAAATATATGAATAATTATTTTTTTTTAATAAATCTATTTACACAAAAGATTTTTAAAATTTGAAGCCTTAAAGTGTGATTATATAACTTTTTTTTGTTAGGTTGTCTTATATTAATTATTTTTTCTTTTATAGATAACAATAATTGAAATTTAAACTTTAGATCATAAATTTTTGTACTATATTATAAAATTATTTATCTCAAAAATTAAAACTCTTAAATTTTTGAATATTCTGATATTGTAGCGTAGCTCGCAATAAAAGGACAAAGAAGTGAGAAGATTGAAAAATTTTAGTCAAAATCTTCTCTTACGCAAGCATTGGCTTTTCCTTTATTTGGTTTTTGCGTTGGTGATGTTGGTCCCCTCCAAAGAAAATTCCGAGTCCAAAGTTTTGCTTATTAATTAGCTCATGCATACATGATTATATTGAATACCGCAGGAGAAAATGTTAAAGAGATTATTCAAATTTATTATTTTTAGTTATTATTTATTAGTATTATTTTAATTTTTTAATTTAATAATTTAATAATATATTTTATTTTATATTTTTAAATAATAATAACTAATTAATAATAAAAATAATAAATTTTGATAATTTTTTAATATTTTTGAAACTGAAAATTAAGAATAGTCAATGATGACGATGTGCTATCTGGGTTGGAGATTCCAGCCATTCCAGATTGCTATGGATTAGGGATGTCAATAATCCCCATCCCCGCCCCATTCCCCGCCATGGGGGAATAATTGTCCCCATCCCCATTCCCCGCGTTCCCCGCATTCCCCGCGGGGCCCCATTCCCCATCTCCCTATGTACATTCATATGAAAATTATAATAAAAAAAATCAAAAAACCAAAAAACAAACTACAAAATATTATTACAAACACACAAACATATCTTATCCAAGATTATAAGTCTAGAAATATAATATAGCAAATCATAGTCCATAAAATAAAATCTTGAACAATAGGGTTATGATTTTTCAATGAGTGAAATTACTAAAAGAACTCCTATATTAGAAATAAAGTAAGGGTTATTAAGTAAGTTAAAAGATTCGGGGAATTATCGGGGATGGGGCGGGGATCCCCGCTCGGGTCCCCGCGCATGTCTTGGGGGAATTTCGCTCCCCATCCCCATCCCCACGGGGAAAATTCCCCACTATTGGGGCCCCATTCGGGGCGGTCCCCGCGGGGATCCCCACCTCCTGGGGATTTTTGACACCCCTACTATGGATCGGAACTTCAATAATAAGCTTCAATCATTCTATTGTTTATTCTCTTGGCCAACTAGCTTTTAAGAACAACCGAGCTTTGTGTTGTGTGTATTGAAAATCAATCACTATCACTAAATAAATAATTATTATAAAAATATATTAAAATATAAAATATATATTAAAAATAAGTTAAACAATATATATTTATATATAAATACATAATAATTAATTTTTTATATGTATATATAGTATTTTTCATTTACAATAAAAATTTTGTGATTTAAAAAAATAGCATGTGCATATAAAAAATTATTTACTAAATTATTCAACATGTATTTATGTATAAATATATGTATTTTTTAATTTATTTTAATATATTATTTTATACTAATAATTAATTTAATAATTAATTTTTTGTATACAGAATAACATAATAACATAAAATTATTATATATCTACCTACCCAACTATATATATCGAGCTCCTACTCTCCAAGTCTTCAGTGATATCATTTTACACACTGGAAGAAATTAATTGTGAATCTAATTAATTTAGCTTGTACACGCTAGCTAATCATTTAATTAAAAAAGGAATTAAATGAGTCAACTAAATATATGTGGAAAAAAAATTAATGTAACTCTTATATTTTAAACAAAAATTTAAGGCATAATCATAATTGTCCTAAAATATAATATTGAAGTGTATCTGTATATGTGTAACTTCATATAGACTGTATCCTTCAATTCTCGGCCTTTCTCGTGGCCTAGCTGTCTTCCTTTAATTTCCTAATTAATATATGAAATAAGGGTCGTTATATGGCCAAAAAAAATTTGGATATGAATTTTTTATTTTTTATTTTTGTTATTCTTGAAGATGAAAACGTGAGTTTTAAATTTTGGGTGATAAACTCACTTTTCTATTTGTGGTAGGCGAGATATTTTTTATTTTTTATTTTTAAATTATTTCAAAAAATTTAAAAAGACATCTCGTTATAAGTGAAAATAGATTTTTTTATTTTAAAAAATTATTTGATAATGAACAAGAAAATTTTTTTTAATAAAAATATAATTTATAGAATTGACCAAATATTTTCAAACATTCGTATAATGCAAAAAGTTTTATGTTATTATAATAGTTTAATATTATTTGAAACCAAAATTTATCGATTTGTAACTAAAAGTAGTTAAAAAATTATTTTTGTTTTTACATAAAAAAGTTAACCTAACAAAACGAACACATTCATTCACTTTCTTTTATGTAGCTAAAATTGTGATTTTTTTTTTTAAGTGTTCAAAATGTAAGAGTATTAAAGTTTATAAACTTTTTTTGTGGAAGCAATAGATTAATATATATTAGTATAAATATATTTAGTTATTAATTATATAAGCATATATAACAAAGTATAATAATAAAATATAGATTTAACTAACAACGTAACACAAATAAATACATATATATACAATAAACAAATAAATATTCGCATGTAAATTAGTAATTAAACTATACTAATTTTAATGTAACAACAGTAAAAATTAATTATATTCAGTGTTAATCATTTACAACAAAATAATAACACTTATTATAAAAAAAATTATAATTCTTAGATAATAAAATAATAATTTACATATTGAGAATTGTATAAATGTGTAACAATACGTTTTTTTTAGACTTCAGTAAAATTATATTTCATACTATTTTTAAATATTTTTTAAATAAAAAATATATATTTTTATACCCTCACTTTAAATACTCAGCTTATAAATCTTTAAAATTAACACTAATAAAATATATAATACTCTCTACCATTTTATTCTAACTCATTTTTATATAAAAAAATCACTCTCCTAACATTTTTACTAACTTGCTCCAATAAATCACCAAAATTTTTATCTGCAATACTAACATTTTACAAGATAGAAAAACACTACTAAAAGAAAAAAAAAAAAAAAAAAGTGCTTCTTATATAATAAGAGGAGGAGAAGATAGCATACTATATAGACAACGCGTGTCTATTTCAGTACTTCTTAGCATTTCGCAATACACGACAATGCAGCAAATGTGTGGCGGTTCAAGGGCATCTCACAATGGGCGAAATTGTAATGTAAGTTTTTCGTTGATGACGAAAAACACAACTCATCATATACGCGTTTATCTGTTCACGGTCTCACTCACATCCACAACACCAATAATAAATTAATACAATAAATAATTTTTGTATATATGTATATATATGTAGGGGATCATTATATTCTTGTTTATATATAATACATTAATTAATTAATACTACTACGTTAGATACTAATATACTATTATCATTTTGAGAACATTGTCAACCGTAGGTAAGGATATATAGCTTATTATTATTACATTTGTAGGCACGTTAGTTATGATACCGTTACTGTTGTTAAAAATTAGAACAAATCCACGACAAATACTCTTAATATCATAGTTGTAAGAACCGAATCGGTGATCGAACCGGTCAGATTACTGGTTTACTGATTTATTGGTTCAACCAATAAACTGTTGGTTAAACCAATAAAATCGATTTCACGTAAATAAAAAAATATAAAATACTAAAAATAGTCATAAACTTAATAAATTCAAAATACATATCTTTAGTTCTTCACCAACATTTTAAAAACAACCAAGTTTCAAAGTCTAAATATAACTAATACAAAGATAAACATTAAATTAGTTAGTACTAGTACATTAGTATCTTAATTAAACACAATAAGGACAACAATTCATAAACTACATCCAACGAGTGATTTCGAAGTCGGCAAGTTGCTCTTCATTTGACAAATGTGGGGCTACATCCTGATTGGTTTCATTTTGATTTGTATTTTCCACATAATTATTAGCTCTATCATCATCCCGATCATCTTCCAAATCCAATTGATCTAGCATTATAGATAATGTTTCACAAATCAAGATAAAAAATAATATAAAACATGTTATAAGGCATACGAAAATCATAGTTGATCATAATTCATAAATAAATAAAAGCATACCTAAATCATCTAAAGGTGATTGAAGAGACATATCTGCAAGATCATTTCGTAAAGCATCAACTTTTTCAGGAGTTAAAAATGGTGGTGAATCTTCCAGTATCCATTCCGAATGATCCTCAAATGTATCAAGATAAATTGGATCATAAACTTGATTTCTCATTTGGTTCCTATGTTATCAATATATTTCGTTACTCATGTGATGATTAAGATTTTAAAATAATGCTTTCAACTTAAAACAATCAAGAAAGTACCTTTGTTGTAACCTTAAGTTGTAATGAACATAAACAAGATCTTTAAGTTTTTGATGCTCTAACCGATTCCTCTTCTTTGAGTGAATGCGTTCAAAAATACTCCAGTTACGCTCACAACCTGAAGAGCTACAAGTTTGGCTTAAAACACGAATAGCCAACTTTTGCAAATTTGGTGCTCCACAACCATAAGATTCCCACCATTGATCTTAACATAAAAAATAGATAAATAATTTATCACAATCATAAATATTACATAATAAATACATCACAATCATGAAAGACCAAATTTATGAAGAAATTCACCTGGCATAACAGTGGTTCGTTCACGTATTGCAGAGGGTATTCCAAAATCTTGCTCAGCATTCTTAAAGATCCTCTTCTCACTTGTCAGCTTAGAATTCAATACAGGATCATCATAAGCATATTTCTCAATGACATCCAACAAGCCAGAAATTGTTTGTTTGTGCTTTTCAAATTCTTCAGCATTAAATCAAAAAGCTGGATTTAACCAATAACCAGCGGCATGGAGATTTTTCTTAAGTTGTGCATCCCAACGGGTATCTAAAATCTTCAAATAAGGATCAGCAACCCTCTTTCTTTTCTGAAACCTCTTCACTATTTCTTCTCTAGCCTTATGATAAGCTGAATACAGAAAACCCATGGCAGCTCTGTCTTCACTATCCACAATACGTAAAACACGAACAAGTGGCTCAGTAAGCTTAACAATATCAGTGCATTGACTCCAAAATTTAGAATCCAAGACTTGATCCACAAATTTCTTAGCTTTGGCTTCTTTGGAGTAAGCTGAGCTTGTCCATTCTTTAGAGGTCACTATAGCTCTCAAAGGATCCTTTTGAGCTAAAATACTTTGCAAAGCAATGAAATTAGTAGCAAACCGAGTTGGAGCTGGACGAAGTATTTCCGGCCCACCTGTAAACTTTCTCATCAAGAACAGTGGATAGCAATGATTATAGATATACTTAGTGATCATTGAAGCTTGTGACACAGTTTGACTCACTTCTTGCAACTTCCCAATATCTTGAAACATCAGATTAACACAATGAGCGGCACAAGGGGACCAATACAATTTAGGAAACTCATCCTCCAACAACCTTCCTGCAACAACATAGTTTGCAGCATTGTCCGTTACAATATGCACAACATTCTCAGGACCAACAAACAATACAACATCCCTAAACAACTTAAACAAAGTTTCAACAGTTTTTGAGACATTAGAAGCATCAACTGACTTTAGAAAAATAGTTCCTTTAGGATAATAAACTAAAAAATTAATCAAAGTACGCCTACAACGATTAGTCCATCCATCGGCCATAATAGTGCATCCAGTTTGCTTCCAAATCTCACGATAACCATCAATCATTTTCCTCACATCCTCAACTAATTTACTCAACAAATACCCACGGACTCTTGGATTATTTGGCCCTTTATACCCTACACCCATGCTTGCAATAACATCAATCATTGGCTGATAATAAGCTGAATTAACCGCATTAAATGGAACAGAGGCATCCATCATTTATTTCACAATAGCAATATCACACTTCTCCACTATTTCTTTGCTTTGAAGAATGCTTTTGATATTTGGTTGAGCTCCGGGTGTTGTTGCCGATGGAAAATAGGATTGTAAACCTTTGACTTGTTTTCCTTTTCTAGAGATAGGTGCTGGAACTTGGATTTTTGTTGTTGTTGCATCTCATTACGTTTGATCTCGTCAAATTCTCTTTCAACATCATCACAAGCATTATAACTTTCTGCATATTGTTCTTGAGTTTTTCTTTTCTTGCTTCGAAGCTCTTCAATACTTTGATGGAATTGGTGTCTCACTGCAGCTGGCACCTTTCGACGAGACTCAATATCTCCTCCTTTTCCATCCAAATGAACCTTAAACCGATGAATTCCTCCACCCCTAATAAGCTTCTCACAATATATGTATAGCAAAATTGTTTTTCTAGACTCCACAACTTGTTTACAATGACCCCATGCAGGATCGGTTTTTGCTCTATTATTGTTTTTTTGGTTTCCGATTGATGCATCAGGAGTTGATCCTTGTTCTTGCGAAGATGGTGTTTCTAATGGTATATTCGCAGAAGCCATTCTAAAAGAATATGGATTATGGAGTAGCAAAACAGCAAAAGTATAAAACAATAGCAATCCTAAATTCCTTAATTCCTATTTCCTATTCAACAAGACAGCAACTTTAAAGGCTTAAATAGTTAAATTCACAGCAATCTTAAATAGTTACATTATTCATAGCAATCTTAAATATTCACGGCACAAGCATATTCATAACAGAACAACATTAGATTAACATTATTCATATTCAACACCTCAGTTTCAAGCATTAGTCAACAAGCATATTCATCCCAGAATAAATCAACAAAACAACAAGTTTTCACGTTTTCAACAAGCATATTCAACACAAAACAAATCAACAAAACAACATAATTCATAGATTCAAGCTTTCAACAAGCATATTCATCCCAAAAATTTTAAGTTTTCAACACAGAATATAATAACATAGGAGAAGTGCAGTTTGAGGTTGCTGGAGAACAGAGGAGAAGTGCAGAACAAGTGAACAACATTATTCATAAGTCATAACACTGTAACAGCAAGAAGTGCAGAACAGACTACAGAGGAGAACCAGAGCTAACCTGTTTGACAGAGCAGAAGAGCGCGGCAACGGCTAGGGCGACGGCGCCGGTGATGAGAGACAGTCGCGGGTCTGTCCTGTTCGGCTGTTCCTACTTCCTTAGTTCCTTCAGACTTCGGAGTTCAGACCGGCGGTGAGACGAAGAAGACGACAGCGGGCGGCTGGCGGCTGGCAGCAGTGGCTGGGTGAGTGACACTGTGACAGAGTGAGGTGAGGTGGTGGCGGAGAGGGTTAGCCGTTAGGGGATTAGGGTTAGGGGAAAAGTGAAAAGTGGAAGCTGGGAGTGGGGTTTGGGGGTACCGTGCGTATACGATTTCTTTTTTTTTTTTATAAACCAAAACGACGTCGTTTTGGAAAATGAATTTTAAAAAAAAAAGCGCTTCCGAACCGGTCGGTTAACCAAAAACTGCCGATTTTCCGGTTTTTATCAAAACCAGCCAGTTCAACCCGGTTCTTAACGGTTCTCTTCTTTATCCGGTCATATCATTCAACCAGACCGGTTAGGGATCCGGTTCACCGGTTTTCCGGTCAAACCAGCCGATCAGGTCCGATTTTTACAACTATGCTTAATATACACTACTAAAATAACGGTCTATTTGATTTGGGTTTTTTATATTTTATTTTTATTTATAATATTTTATAAAAGTAAAATATGAATAGATAACAGAAAATATTTGAAAAATAAAAAAATAAAAGCACAAACTAGAAATACCCTAACTTGAAAGTAATATCAATTATATTATTATTGAACCCAACTTGAAAAATAGTAGCGTGTATATATATAAAGTATTAGTATATATTAATTTAGTGACGAATGTTAATTAATTCACGATTTCACGGGAAAAGTTAGGCGGCGTGCGATTATACTAAATTACTAATTGATATCTTAATTAACAATTAAGTGCTTTTTTATTCCTTAATCATGGAGCCATTTTGCGTATATTAAAATTGATCCGTCACCTTTTAACTTGATTTTTATTGTGTATTATAAGTTATAATTCGGCTTTAATTATTATTTATTCTGTAACTGACATCTTTATTATTAATTTAATGACCATTATTCTGACTTAATGATCAACGGTCATACCATCAACTCTATTAATCAATTCTATGTCTATAAAATGCACCAATTTCTATATACATTATAGATTCTATATACATTCTAGATATATTCTATATTCATAGAATTATTATAATATACAACACATGATAACTTCTATTTCATGTCTTACATTCTATATTCATAAAATTATTATTATACATCTTAAACACTTACTGACTTGAGCGTCGGAATGTCTTTTGCAAGTACCCACCCTCTTATTCTCTCCTTGCCAACGTATAACTCATCCCGACGAGAAGCTTGAAGACATTCATCGACGGACGAGCTATACACCGGCCAAACTCAACAAGAACAATTGGCGTCGTCTGTGAGGAGCGTACTCCCCTCAGGTTCATAAAACTTGAATTACATTCAAATTTTTGAACCAATTTCAACAATTTTGTTTAAGATTTTATTTAATACATTTTATCAAATTTTAATCTAACGTATCATAATATTTCACATGTTATAATCAATCCGAGAACAAACTCGCCTTTTAACCAATCCGAAAAAAGAAAAAAAAAACTCGATTTTCAATCAATTCAAGTACAAATTCACCTGTCAATTTTGCTAACTTTTTCAAAGTTCTCTACTTACACAAGTAAAATTATATATTTTATTCAACATACTTATGCATTTATATTTTGTGTAACTAATATTTATTGATTTATTAGTTATATTCAAATTAAACCTCAATATATGTCCTATACAATAATAACATATATCAACCATGTCAATTGCATTTTTATTTTATTATGTATTATATTCTTATTGTTTAATGATTTCATTTATACAATTAAATGACGGTAATGATGAGTTCAAATCTTAAAATTGGATTCTATCGAAAATTAATTGTATATCAATTGTATATAACTGTTACACTATTTACTTTATGCTATTAACTTTTATGTTACTGTTTGTTTAATACAAAAAGTTAAGTAAAAACACATGCAAACATTCAAAATTTACTATTATTGCACGAGAAATATCCTTCGTCATACTGTAACGGCTAGAAACATTATACTAAATGTATAATTCAATAACTGTTATCTTATTGCTTTATTATCAAATTAAAGCATATCCTACAGAACAAAATTCATATATTCACATTTGGCATGTATGACATTCATATATGTCGTCTTCTTCTCTACAATTATCAACTTTCAAGGTATATTTTTTTACTTTGAACTATTTTACTTTTACAATATACATTATTCAATATATGTTGCGACTTTATACCTATTCATTTTCTCAATTTATCTTATTCATGCCATACCTTCATTATAAATTGTAAATATTCAATAACTAATTGCTTTGAGCGAGAAATTTATCAATAAGTTGTTGTGGGCCAGAAAAATTTCCAAGACAATTAACCATTATATCCTTGGATCATACAATCGATTCCGTCAATGGATATCTATCTCTGAACTTTTTAGTTCACATACAATCAAATGCTAAAATTGTTCTTAAGCGGAAAACTATTCCCCACACAACTATCTTGATTGAATGACTCTTATCACTCAATTATTTTTTGAATAAGTGCCGACATAATAACCCGACTAAGCTTGGGCTCACCATATCATTATTCACTTATCTTTTAACCGAGTTATAAATCATTTTATTTTCTAAGCTTAGCCTGGATCATATGATCGGTAGACAAAGCTTGGGGGCTATGATCCGTCACCTTATAACTCGGTTTTTATTGTGCATTATAAGTTATAACTCGGCCTTAATTATCATTCATTCTGTAACCGACACCTTCATTACCAACTTAATGACCATTATTCTGACTTAATGATCAATGGTAATACCATCAACTCTATTCATCAATTCTATGCCTATAAAAGGCACCAATTTCTATATACATTATAGATTCTATATACATTCTAGATATATTCTATATTCATAAAATTATTATAATATACAACATATGATAACTTCTATTTTATGTCTTACATTCTATATTCATAGAATTATTCTTATACCTCTTAAACACTTACTGACTTGAGTGTCGGAGTGTCTTTTGCAGGTACCCGCTCACCCCCTTATTCTCTCCTTGCCAACGTATAACTCATCCCGATGAGAAACTTGAAGACATTCATCGACGGACGAGCTATACACGGCCAAACTCAGCAAAAACAATAATTATTCCTTAAAGAGTTAGTTAGTCAATTGAAAATATTCCATAACTAAAAAAATATTAATAAAAACTCTTAAAAATAATTGATATTTTTTTATTTCTATTTATTTATGCGGATGGGTCTTATGTAAATTTGCATATCTTCATTTATCTCTTTCATATAGGTAATTTTTGCAAATATCCGTTTCTGCGAACTTTTTTCTTATCCCTAATTAACATGATTAAATAACAAAAAATTTTCACAAATGAGTCCTTGAATATACAAAAAAATCGCGAGAGCTAATATTGCATAACTAATATTGTAGCTAACATAATACAAGAAAAAGAACATTTAAAACTCCTAAAAATAAGAACATGTGAAACTCAATTAAAGAAAGGGTTATGTTAGGTAATTAATTACTTTTTTGAACAATATGAACAGCGAACTCTAAAATTAGTCTAATTTAAGTAAAACACACTACTCCCCAAATTACTCATCTAAATCTTAATATTAGAATAACCATCCGCACTCCTAGTGAATTGAATATCCGATATATCCATTATTCACATTGTTTAATATTTTCATTGTCTATTTATACTTTTCCTTAAAAAATCATTCAAAATTTTATCTCAACAAAGATTCATCCACTACAAAAAAATTGGTTAAAACGTTATTAATATTAAGGTAATTTTGTGAAAACGCCACAATATTCATAGATCAAGGCAGTTTATATCACTGCCATAATATATTTGTAAATCAGGGACATTTTTAGTGATTTTGGCCCGCTGTAGCAAAAACCCAACCTAAACCTAATTGCGAGTAGAAGAGTAGAGCGTGAGCAACGAGCTTCTCCTCCGGTGGCTTCTTCTCCTCTATTCTTGTGAGCTTTTATGCCATTGATGCGAGCTTCTCCTTTATTCTTGTGAGCTTCTATGCCATTGATGCGAGCTTCTCCTCCATCGAGCTTCTGCGTTCTATGTTGTGCGAGCTTCTTACCCTAACTCGTCTTCTCCGTGTCCGTTCTCCCTTCTAGGTTTTTATACAAAACTCTCATCCTCTTCTTCTTCATCTTCTTTTGATTCATGATTTGTTACTTCCTCTCTGTTTATTACTATTCTTTCGATTCCTTGTTTTATGTGTGTGAGAGTTGCGTTGGTGTGGCAGAATTCAAAATCATCATCACAGCTGCTCTGCGAACTTCTCCTCTATCAATGATTCTTCCCCTCCATCGATGTCATGTCCATCAATGCTTCTCCTCTGATGGTACATTTGCTTCCATGGATGCGATTTGCCAGGTATTCTATTAGTTTCTGTTCTTCGAGCTTCTCTTCTCCTCATCTACCTTATTTTGTTTGATTCTAGGTTTTGATTATTCTATGCTAACTGCTAGTTATTTTATTTAATTATAGGTTTTATTTTCTTCCTTGTTCAATTTATTTTTAGGTCAAAAATCGGGGATTGTTAGAAGAAATTGAGTAAGGTCTTCACTGAATTTCTTCATAATTATAGGATTGACTAGAATCATGTGAATACTTATTTTCTTCTGGTATTACGTGCACTGTGAACTGCATAGATGTTCTTCTTCATGTTTTCTGTTTGCAAAAAAAACTTTTAAGGAATTTACTTGAGTTGTTATACTTTTTTCAATTTTGAAAGCTTTTAAGAAATTCCTAAATGTTTTCATCCAATCAGGCAACCACTGTCTTCGATAAAAGAATATCTCAAGACGTTGCAATTTAAGAGGCGCTTCCAATGCATTAAGTACAGCTTCATCGTGGTTAATCTCTGAACCTATAGAAGAAAAGCACAGTTCCAAATTTTAACTACTTAGGTACATGAAACAAAACATGCATTCAAATGAAGCTGTAAAATTTGCCATAAGGAGCTGCAGAAGTGATGCACCAGAGTAAGAGGATAGAATTGGCAAAACATTGCTCACATCCCACAATTCAAATTGCTTGCCATTCGTCAAGAAACATTTTCCGGTATAAATTATCCCTTTATTCTGTTTTTACCATTCATTTATGTTTGTGTCCAAATTGTTGGCGTAAATTAGTATCTCGCCTTTTGTAATTATAACTTAATCAATGTGCGTAGATAAAATCATATCTAAATGGAGATCATGGCAGCTAAAAAGAGACCAACGTCATCATCATTTTGCTAAAGATGATACATTTGACTATCTGGTTTCAAGGCTCTTTCATTGGTACAAAATGTGAAAATGGATGATGATTGAACCCTGCTCCTGAGGTCAGAAATAAGTAAATAGAACTCCATCTTGCACCTGTCTCGACAATTATGTTCTGCACACCTGACAGCAAAACATTGGATGGAATGGTTAGCATTGAATACCATCGCTCCTCTCACTCTCTCTGTAACATTACAGATAGATTTAGTACTCTTATCTGTTGTATTTTTATCATCCTATTATTAATGTGATCAAATTTTATTTTTGTTCTAAATCAATCAACTCTTATGACTGATATATGATTTTTCGAAATCAACAGGATGGTATCCTTTTTAAACTCATGTAAAAACGGCGGTTAGAAACCGCCATTTTAAACTAGAAGAATAACGGCGGTTAGAAACTGCCATTTTAAACAAGAAGGATACCATTAAACCCTGGTAAAAACGGCGGTTACAAATCGCCATTTTAAACAACAATAAAATCGCCGTTTTATTTGGTTAAAACCGCCATTTTAACCGTAAAAAAATCGCCGTATTATCCACTGGTTATTACGGCAGTTTTCAGAAAAACACCGTAATAACTCGAATGGCGCCTAGAATACCGGCGTTTCTTGGAGGCGCCGTTTTTGGTAATAATGGCGGTTGTAACCGCCGTAATTTCTATAAAAAACCGCCATTTTAACCCTTTTTTGTAGTGATCTTCAATAGATTTTATACTAGACTATTTAGCAGTTTGTTATAATACTACCTTATCTTTATTAGTATTACTCAAAAATAAATATCTAATAAAGCGAAATAGTAATTATTTGTTGTATTATGTCACTGTACATGAGTAAATTTTTATAATAGACTGATTTATGTTATTATCCAATTTTGTTCTTAAGATTTCAATTTTAATATAGTAATCCTCTCAGACTGAGATCCGAGTACTATAGTGATACTTAAACCTCTTTTTCAGTAATAAATTACAGTGATGACGTGACACTTCATTATCATGCTGGACGCTACAATGGCCAATTGACGTGGCCAAATTCAAATTTCGACCAAAT
This sequence comes from Arachis hypogaea, assembly GCF_003086295.3. Taxonomy (NCBI): domain Eukaryota; kingdom Viridiplantae; phylum Streptophyta; class Magnoliopsida; order Fabales; family Fabaceae; genus Arachis; species Arachis hypogaea. Next base: position 7,011,640 of record NC_092048.1, read on the forward strand.
TTAATCCCTCATTTTTATATAATCCTAATTCATTCTCATTAGTTGTTCTTCTTCTTGAAATTATTGCTTAGCTTATTTAGTATTATACTTTGGTAATTTACACATATTATAAGTAGAAACAAACCTTAGAATGGTCCTTAATGTAATGCCAAAATTCTGAAGCAACAAGTTAACGAGTTCATTATCACTCCAACAAAGCTGAAATTACAATTAGAGCATAAAGTAAAACAACATCTTACATTCCACTTGATATGAACTATTCTAGAAATGAAGAAAGATCAAATTAAAGCTTAGCTATCATAATGCACTTCTAACAATTCAAGACAAGTCCCAAATTGAAGGTTGTAAACCAAAGCGAATTTAACAAATGAAAAGCATTTTGTTAAAAATTCAGAGCCACGACTAAATGCTATTTGACATTTTTTCTTTACAAGTAACTATAGTTGCATCGGAAGCAATGAAACCAGTTCATAATATGAATATGGGAGGGAAGTAAAGGGTAAAAACATATTGGATTCAAATCAGTTTTGTTATTGGGATAATTTTGTATGAATAAATATGAAGTCATTTTTCATTTTTTCTTTTATTATTATTCTTGTTAATTTTTTATAATTATATTTTTTATTATTAAAAATTTTATCTCAAATTATTTAAATAAAAAAAATAAAAATTAATTAAATTTTTATAATTTATTTTAATTTATCACCAAACAAAATATAAAAATATAAAATTTTGTGTTTCAGTGTTTTCTCATAAACAAACGCAACCATATATATATATATATATATATATATATATATATATACAACCTCACAATTCACTTAAAATAGTAAAAGTGAAAAGAAAAATAAAGAAGGTGCACACTCGAATTGTTTGGCCGGTGCGACTATTAAGCAAATAAAGCAATCAATGTGATAGGCATATGTATGATGCCACTTTATTTCATTATTATTATTATTTTGGCTTTTACTTCGTAATCAATTGATGGCAATATAAGTAAACGTACGTGTAGCAGTGTGAGATTTCTAAATTCAAAACCACGTGTGAAAATGAAGTTGAAAAATAAAAAGGTGCTAAGTTCTTGAACGCGAATGACAATTGTGGGATCCATTATGTTTGGGAGTTGGGACCACATAAGCTACACATTTCTCTTTAATCCTTCAGCATTTTGGTCTCTTAATATAAACATAATACAAATACTAGAATAATTAATTTGGAGCTACAAATTCATTCATATTTAGAAAATAAAACAAAAAAAGGGTAGATATTTAGTGAATAAAGCGGTAATCAAACACACACACATACTAGCGAGCCAAGTTTAACTATATATCGGATTTACTTAACAAGTAATGATATATCTTACAAAATATGCATACTTAATTAGTGCTTTAAAAATGAAAAATTATGTCTTTTCATCTCTACAAATTATTAAATATAAGGTTCAAAAGAGTATATTTTTTTTTTTACACACAAAATTTTAGATCAATTTAGCGCAATGCAACTCACCCTATTAAAATCAAAATTAATCGTACACCACAAAAAAATATTAAGTACCATCAGAATTATTGACAGATTTATCAAATAAATCCTCCTTAATTAGTAATTAATTTATCGTTGGATTATTTATCGTCGAATTGAAGTTGACGGTATAAACGGCGTCAAAAAAAATTATTGGCAAATTATTTCGTCCGATGCTAATTATCGACGGATTTTGCATATAATTTTTTAATTAATACGATAAAAATAAGCGGTTGAATATCGTCATATTTTTTTGACAGTAAATTTGGCAATATATTATGTTTTGTAGCGTCCAATTACCGTCGGATTATTTCATCGGTACATCTCGCAATAGTTTTTTTTCTTTTTTTTTGTATAATTAGCACACAATTGATAGTCAAATTAAATTTTTTGTTTACAAAATTAGGCACAAAGACAAAATTACTAGAAATCAACTAATGATTTTATTAAATATCAATAATTTGAATATTATAAAAAGTCAAAGAAGTAAAATACAATGAAATAGGTATAAAATAAATTAAATTCTTAGACCCTACGGATCACGGTAAATATCATTGTCTTCCTCCTGCTGAGGCAGCGGAGTAGGTATTAATGTCGGTGTCCCTCTAGCGCGCATCTACTCGTTGTACACCTCCATCTACTTTCTCAAACGCTCTAGCCGCTCCAGCTTTTTCGTCAGCTCTAAGCTGATAGCAACGGTGTCTCCCACGCATGCAAGAAGCTCATTGTACCTCTGCTCAGACTACTGAGCTTGTTGATGAAGCTCCTTTATGAGCTTCTGCACCTCCTCCCTCAAGTCATCAACTTCCTTAGAACGACAGGATTGGTGGCAGAGGCACAGGTAGATAAAGCCGCAAATGCGGGGGTGCGGAGGCTGCTGGCGAAGAATGACCCCACCAGGCAGCTGAGATTGCTAGGTCGTAGCCTTCAATCTTTGCGTGTAGTCCTTCTTGTTGGCTTTCAACGTATGGGTATACTTGAAGGTCTCCACCAATGTCACCTCACGATCCAATGACTTAGACTACACATATTGAAACCAACTAATAAAATAAATCAAGTAACAATTAATTCAAGTAATAATTACCAAAGATTAGCAAATAAATTACATACCAGCCTGCTCTTCGTCTTCATGAAAGTCGTCGATCCATCGGTATACTTCGACAATCTCTGTGAAGCCATGTTAGTTCTGTTCGTCAGACAGCGACGCTTGAACCCCTTATCAGTACTAAAATAGACCTCCAGTTCCTTTTTAGGATCTAGACGGAGCCAAATCATAAGGTGGTCATGACCCTGATGAACGTCATGCATCGTCTGCTAAAATCGCTTAGCTATCTGGTGGTCGAAGATCTTCTTGATCAAGATATCATGTTCCTGATCCCATATAAATTTCTCCTGCACAAAGTAATTCAACAACATTAGTTATTCAAAATAAAATATAGTTAAATAAAACCATCGCTCTCTGGTCTAAGTAGGGATCTTCGATGTAGTTCGACCATGAGTTGTTGTACATGAACTTAATCATATTGGAAATCTCCTGTGTACATGCATTGTTATTTGGTACAAACATATCAACAAAAAACTTAATATTAACAAACACATAAAAACACATAAAACTTAACAAAGTCAAAATAGATTGCGGATAAAATATATTAAGATAGTACTCATACCTGCATGCCATAAAGCCAAATTCTCATTCGTATGACGGCAGTGGTGGAAGCGCATTTGACTGGGACGCATTAGAGGAATTACCCACCGCGGTTCTGTCATTGGAGCTATAGGGGGTGGATTTTAATTTGAAATTAAGAGGAAGAGGGTTCGTATTCCGAATTTTAGGGCGCGCTACCGTTGAATTTACCGGCGGATAAATCTGACGGTAATGCATTGCGAGTCACCAAAATGCAGCGTTCCACTAATTATGTTTAATGGCAGATTTTTCCGCCAGTATATTCCACGCTACATTTTGTACCTATTTTTCCGTTTTTTCTCCAGTTATTATCGGCAAATTTACCGTTGAAAATAGTAATTCGTCGATAATGATTTGACCTGATGAATTTCACATCAAAACCGTCAATAAATTCGTCGATAAAACTGACATTAATATATGACGTTAAATCCGATAATAAATCCGACGGTATTTAACATTTTTCTTATAGCGATAATAACTAAGCTCAAAGAAATATTACCTAAAAGTACTTAACTATAAATCTATTCAAAAAAATCCTCACAACTAGAAGGCTTTAATGAACAAGCATTTTTACTTTTATATTTAATTTTGATGTTAAAATGAAATAATACCTAAAAAAGGGATAGATAGAAGATTTAATAATATTAATTCACATCTTAATATATCTACATATGTGAAATATTATATTCCATGCCACTTGCAAACAAAGTAAGAAATTGTTTCACCCAATTTAATCAACTAGATTGGACATTAATGAGGTACAATTCAACCTTAATACTCAAGCAATTACGCTTTTTCTTTTTTTTTTTTAATAAAATATAAAAACAGAAATATCTAGTTGAAAAAAGTAGAGTATTTTTATTGGTGGCTGGCCAGAGTTTGATTAGGTACAAGACAACCCCATTATCAGAGGAGATATTATATATTATCATATTGAACCGTTCTGATTATTATGGTAGTTAAGTTGGTTAAACCTAAAATGGACAAGTATATCCATCATCATTGCTATACTTGCATTCATACATACATATGCAAGTTTATAGTTTAAATCAATCACTATTGATTTTTGTGTAATATCATATTAAATAAAGATCATTCAATATTAGGTCATTTAGTAGGATTTAATTTCAGACAATTAGTGTTTTAAAATGATTCAAATTAAACACAATCCAAGAAAATAATTATCTGTAATTTTAAAAATTAAAATCTTTTTTCATAAGAATTTATTGTAAAATAAAGTTGATCCTATAGAAAGAGTTTTAAGTATACTGAAAATACCGGTATTCTAATTATTTTAACCGTTGATTTAAATTATAAAAAATATATATAATATATATTAATTAAAATCAACGATTAAAACAACTAAAATACCGGTGTTTTCGGTACACTTGAAATTTTTCTGATCTTATATCTACAAATGAGAAAACATATAATAATACGGATAAGATGAATCTTTTGTAATTGATTTGGCCTAAATTCAGCAGCTGTATATCCATACGCATAAACTATAGATAAACAATGTTTCATGTGATTGTTTTAATTTGCTAGGCTTTCGAAAAGAGCTGGTAAATGATGTGTAAATTAAATAATTAATGAGATAATAAATATTTTACTGAATAATGGCGGCTCTTCTTTCAACAAAAATTTATATATGTGTGTTTATGTATTTATCCGTGTCTCATTATTCTTGTATATGGAATTGAGTCAATTGATACCGAAATAATTAACCTTTACCAAGCTTGACTTGTTTTGTTTTTTATTTTATTTTATTTATTATAAAAAAAAAACAGTTTCAAAAAATAATAAATAAAAACATCTCCCATCTATATGCTATTCGCCATCCCTAATAACTTCATATATTTGAAAAATCGTACCCACAACTTATTACATGTTTGAAAATGTATTTGGTCATTGAGTAGATAGCATTTAAATGCGGCGGTGTATAAAGTAGTGTTGCAAATATATACGCTAGTTTCATATTACTTCTTTCAATTTGATTGTTTTATTATTATTGAACTCTTACAAGTTACAACACTATTTGACTCATCAATTGAATAATATAAACGTATTGAACATAAATTTTGAAGAATAACTTTGCTAGCTTACCGAGAAATAGGAGAACTGTTATTCAACATAACTTATCTGAATATCTATGAATTCCTTATGTATTATATTTTTTTATATTGTGGATCGTTCTTCCAAGTTCTGATGGTGTTACTCACTTAGACTTAGATGACTTCCCATGTGAGTATGTGACCACAAAATCATTGAAGATTATGTCAGCTTCTTTTACTGCCGTTTAAGTTAGCGTTGTGCTATATAAATTATAGTAGACTCAATTACTCAAATAATGTAACACACACTGACTCACTGAGTCAATGACTACGTACTCAATTTCAATAGTCAAACCACGCATAGTTTAATTTATACATTTAATTTTAATGTACTGTTATTAGAAAATAATTTTATATGTGTATTTAATTATATAATATTATTTAAATAATAATATCTCACTATTTTTTATATTAATTATATAAATAATTATAAAAAATTAATTAAATAACTTTTGTAAAATATTTAATTAGTATATTAAAATTAAAATTTATTTATATAATAATTTTTTTTGTTAATCTTTAAAATAAACTCTGTTTTCATGTCCATCTGGTTATTGTTTTCATGCGTTAGAATAATTTTATAAAATAAATTTTAATAATAATTATTTTATTAATTAACCATATTTATTGAATAAAAAATTAGCCACGAATTAACTACAGTATAAAAATATATATTTAGTATTCATGAGAATATTTAATTATATATACCGCTACAAAAATATTTAATTATTTTAATAATTATTATATTGTTAAAAAAATATACAAAATAATATTTATACACATATACAAATATGTGATGAGGACTGATCTTTTCATCTTTTGTATTTATTGAATATTTTTTTAATTAAAAAATTTTCCTCTTTAGGTCAGGAATATATGAAAAAGTTGAATAAAATACATTATTCAATAATTGAAGACATTGAATAGAAGGAAAATTGCAAGTTGGAAATAATGGTTAAAAGGTAATTGGTGTCCCACAAAAAGACTTTTGAAGGTTTGAGGGGGCCCTCAATCAAAGATATCATCAGCCCGTCATTGTTGAACTTCAAAACTTGACCCTTGACCTAAATAAATGGAAATAAATTTAAATATTAATAAGCTACTATTTAGAACAACTTGAGAAAGTAAATTATCTGAAACAAGCTCCCATGCCAATTTGTTTCCATCCAAATTCACTCACTTTGTTGACTTATTAATGTCTTGGATCGCAACAAATCTTTTCCCCTTTTTTTGGGTAATATTTTATTTAGCATTAATTAATTTTCGCAACAATTAATGAATACTAAATAAGGTAAGTTCTGGTTGTTTTTGGCTGATTTTTTTTGTTACCAAATATTTTTGTTTATTTAATATAACGAAAATATTTAGTAACTAAAAAAAATCAACCAAAAATAGTCATAACTTACTTTATTTAGCATTTATTAATTATTACAATAATTAATGAATGATAGAGAACAATACAATATGAAATCAATACAAATGGATATATAGTAATATTTTAGCATAAATTATACTAAAATCTCTTGAGTCATATAGGTAAGATTACATGAGCATTTCTTTTATTATAATATTTGTAATAGGGATGATTATGGCATATTTCACAAAATACATGAATATTAACTACAGTATTTTAGTGTATATATATTTTTTAATTTTAGAAAATTAATTTTGTTAGGTAATTTCAGTTAATATTTTAAAATTATTTTTGTATAATAAATTCTAAATCTTAAAATCTAAATTATAATTTTAAACTCTAAATCGTAATCCCAAATCTTTCAAAAAATAAGTTAAAAGATATTTTTGTAATAAAAATAACTAATATTAACTAATTAAAAATTAGTTATTTATTCATTTTTTTAATTTAAGTTTGTTTCTGTTGAAACAGTCTTAACATCAAAGAGTTGAGTATTATAAATTATGCCCTTTATTTCAAACAACAAATGATCGATAATTAAAATTCTTAAGAGCTTTCAAGTTCTTAGCTTGTGCACTACATTAATTTGTATATCAAATCAACAATTTTAATGAGAAAATGATAGTCTTAAATAATACAGTTATTAGATAACATTCTTAATACCTCGCGATAATCGTCTAGTCATAATTAAATGGTGTTTGTTGGTAAGATAATTAACCCTAGCACTTGAAAAATGAGAGGTAAAAAAATGAATAGCACTGCAATATCTTTTCCATTTTCGAATAAAAAGTTTATATGTAGCTAGCTAGGTAAAGAAGCAATAACACATTATTAAGTAGTAACAGATAGGTAATTATATAATAATAATATTTATAATGTATGGATTGTCCTTTCACTAAAAATAACAAAATTCATCAAATTGCCCACTTTAATTTCTGCTTCCATGCACCCACCCACCCATATGTGGCAGATTCAGGTAAAGATGATAATCGGTATGTTTTAATTAATTTTTTTTTTTTTTTTTTGTGACTATTAATGTTAGTTGGTATTATCTTAAATAATACCTACTCACATGAATATATTTTTTATATGAAAATAATAGTTAAGATATTTACATATATAATTATAGTTAAGATATTTACATTTTTAATTATTATTTTCATGTAAAAGATAATCATCATTATTTATTGTTCCGACTCATTATATTAGCTTCCTTGATTCCAAAAATGAATGGCAGTTAAAAGTTGATTAGCCGACGTATATAATCAAATTGATGACAGCAAAATGAAACTGGAATTTTTACAATGAAAGTGTTTTTCCGTCTTATTCAGTCAATTTGAATCTTTAATACAATTAAGTCCGTAATGAAACTCTCTCCAGACTGGTAAACCATTTTTCAGATATACACGCAGATCAATGAAAACAACTGTAGTTATTTGTTTTACCATTGATTTAATGTAAGTCATTCTCTCTCCGGCTGCCATGTTTCTCTATGGAGATAAAGCATTTATCAATTAATTAATAATATAAATACATTATTAATTTCATTATTATTATTATTATTGAGATATGAAAATATAGGTTAACTGTACTGTAGCTATCATAGTAGTATTTGTTTTTAGTGGTTAGCTCATTGCAAGTATGGAGTTTTGCATTTCGCTTTGTGCAATAGTTTATTTGTTAATGATAAATTTTTAAATGAAATATTAATCTATAAGTAGCGTTTATTTTTAGAGATAGGATACAGAGACATGGATAATTAATAATTAAAATGTGTTTTTAGGATATTATTTTATATTTTTGTGTTTATTTTTTTATGAAAGACAATAATGGATACGAAATTTTAAAGAGTGGACACAGACTTTTTATCAAAATTTTTTCTTTTTCTATCTATAGATATTTTTTATTATTCTACTATTATCTCTCCTTATTTTTTCTAATTTTAACTTCTTTTTTATATCGTAATTTTTTTTCTGCGTTCTTTTTTTTCAGATACTCTTTTTTTTTAGAACTTCTTATTAGATAATTAATTTATTCTTTTTTATCGTTTATTCTCTTCTCTATGGCATGCTGTATTAATGGAGACTTAATTCACTTTTCTATTTTATGTTACTTTATTTATTCTTAATTTTGTTACTTTATTTATCTTATTGGTTCATAGACCAATTCTTCTTGTACTTTTCTGTACTCCTATATACTCTTATTTTTTATTAAATTAATTTGTACTTGATGTAAAAAATTTAGAATCACATAACTATTTTAGTCATTTTGCATAATATCTTAGTTTTGTCCATGTCTATCCAAACATAATACAGAACATTACATTAGTGTATTGTCCATCTTATCCAAACACAATACACAAAAAATAATTTTTAGTGTCTCTGTCCTATTGTCTATGTCTTAGTGTCATGTCCTGTCTTCTCTCAAAAAACAAACGCAGCCTAATATATTAATATACACTAATAAATAGTGATATGTCACTTTATAATTTGATTTTTATTGTGCATTATGAGTCATAATTTGGTATTAATTATTATTCATTTTTTGTTTATAACCGACACTTTTATTATTGATTTAATGACCATCATTTCTATTTTAATTACCAAACGGTCATAACATGAATTCCATTAATCAATTTTATGTTTATAAATTTTTTTTTTATATCTAGTCTCAGACACACACAAATATAATAAGTTTAATTTCATGTCTAATATTTTATATTCATAAAATTATTATATACCTCTTAAATATTTACTAAATATCTTTTACATATATCCATCCATTATTTTTTGATGTCCGACGTAAGAGACGAAGTATACCTCAAAAATTCATCCTAACAAAAACAAATAACAAATAAGAAAAATATGTTGTAAGGTGAGATCCACTTCAATTTGCATAGTTTCAATAAGTAGAGGGATTTTAAATAATAATAATAATTAAAAAAAAATTGAAAAGAGAAGTGTGAAAATTAGGCAGAGTGAAAAAGACGTTGACGAAAGAGAGAGAAGATTGTGAGGCTGTACATAGAGAGAGAGTAAATGAGTAATGTGTGTGAGTCCATAAGTCCATGGTCCAAGGGGGTGATGTCTATATAAGCAAGCAGTTAGACCATCCTCACAAACCTGCATCATCACATGCCACTTTAATTATTAATCATACACATGTACCATTAACACACACACACTTCTCATCCATCTTTCTTTCTTCGTTCCTTCTTCTCTATAGCAAGCAATAATTAGTCAAAATGACTGAGGCCAAAGCAGTTGAAGCTGCAACTAACAACAACACTAACCACCTTGCGGATTTCGATCCTCACAAGAAGAAACCTAAAAGGAACAAATATGCTTTTGCTTGTGCCATTTTGGCTTCCATGACTTCAATCTTACTTGGCTATGGTCAGCACTCACCGCTTTCATTTCCTACCTGCCTTCTAATCTTACTTGTTATTTCACTTTTGAGCTTATTTGTCTTCCTATCCCCTGCATCTTGTTACAACGAATTGAAGAAAACTAGGCCTGGTTACACTTTGTTTCTCTTGTCCTTTCTTCTTCATTGTTTCAAGAGAAAAATAATAAAAAAAAAAATCGTTTATTCCAAGGAAAGAATAAAACTAAATACTGTACCACACATATGCTAGCTGAAAAAATTATTTAAAATTAGTGAAATTGAAAAAAAAAAGATTTGTATTATCCAGTTATTCAAAATTTTGAAAAAGGTAAAGAATATAATATATATATATATATATATATATATATATATATATGCTAAAATCTTAATTTTTGGTTTTAGTGTAATTAATATTATGTTATGGTTGCAGATATTGGTGTGATGAGTGGAGCAGCAATCTACATAAAAAGGGACCTTAAAGTTTCTGACGTCCAAATTGAAATTTTATTGGGAATTATCAATCTGTATTCCTTGATAGGGTCATGTTTGGCCGGAAGAACCTCCGACTGGATCGGACGCCGGTACACAATAGTGCTCGCCGGCGCTATCTTCTTCGCCGGAGCGATTTTGATGGGATTCTCTCCCAACTACTCGTTCCTCATGTTCGGGCGATTCGTTGCCGGCATTGGCATCGGATACGCCCTCATGATTGCTCCCGTTTACACCGCCGAAGTCTCCCCTGCTTCCTCCCGTGGATTCCTCACCTCCTTCCCTGAGGTACGTTCAATATGGAATTCATTTTCTTTATTATTATCCATCTATTAAAAATTGAGATGCTGAGCTGGAAAATCAAATACATGCATGTGCACTCTATATGTGTAGGTAATTTTATTGTGCTCTTTAGATTCTCTCTTCGTCTTATTATATTTTCAAAAAACACTATTTATACGCCGACTGTTTTTAAAACATATATAAAAATATAGTTTTTTTTTAATTAATTATTTTTTAATTAATAAAACAAAGAGAATACATATTTAATTATTAAAAAATACTAATATCAAATTAAAACTGTATTTATTATAAAAAAAATATACACGTAACAAAATTAACTTGTTTTTACAACTTTTTTATAAAAAATTAATTTGTAAATTAATTATTTTTATAGAATATATATATAATGTTTTTATATTTTTTTTAAAATCGTAATATTAGACACTTTTAAGTCTCAATTTTTAAACATAAAAGTGTGACCTAAAATTAAAATAAATTTATAAAATAAATTATCTTTTAAAATTTTTACCATAATAGTTATGATCATGAATTTAAAATAAAGCATGATAAAAAATTTTGTTTTAGACCATGACCAAAAACCATGATCATAAGAGATTTTAGATCAAAATTTTTAAGTGTGACAAAAAATAAAAATTGGACTAAGCAGTAAAATGTTGTAGTATTTCATCTTCAGATAAATATAAGCAATCGTCATTATCTTAATTTACAAGTTGTTAAGTTTGGATATGTTTTCACTATTTTTGAACGGGACAAATCTGGTGCTTAACCTAAATTAAATAAAAATATTAAGATGAACATGGAGAGTGAGAATTGATTGGTACTCACAATCCACATGCATGTAAACACGAAATTTAGCGTATTAGGTCAGCTCTGACTCATAGACATCATCAGTTACCAAAGAATGGTAGTACTTTTAAGTAAACAAATAAAATAAAACAAAAATTAATCAATCAATTAAATGTGATTATATTATCTTATTATTACGTTTACATGCAGGTGTTCATCAATGGAGGAATATTACTAGGATACATATCAAACTACGCATTCTCAAAAATGAAACTTCAACTCGGTTGGAGAATGATGCTCGGAATCGGAGCTGTTCCTTCAGTGATCCTAGCAGTAGGAGTGTTAGCTATGCCAGAATCACCAAGGTGGCTCGTAATGAGGGGCCGCCTTGGCGATGCAAGAAAAGTGCTAAACAAAACTTCCGACACAAAAGAAGAAGCTCAAGAACGCCTCTCAGACATTAAAAAAGCCGCCGGTATTCCAGAACACTGTAACGACGACGTCGTTCAGGTCGCAAAGCAGAACACCGGCGAGGGTGTATGGAAGGAGCTTTTCCTCTACCCTACACCCGCAGTTCGTCACATCCTAATCGCTGCACTCGGCATACACTTCTTCCAACAAGCGTCCGGCATAGACGCCGTCGTTTTGTATAGCCCTAGAATATTCGAGAAGGCTGGGATCACTAGCGACACCGATAAGCTTCTTGCAACCGTGGCCGTTGGATTTGTTAAGACTCTGTTCATCTTGGTTGCCACGTTTATGTTGGATCGTGTGGGTAGGCGTCCACTGTTACTATCCAGTGTGGGCGGTATGATACTCTCTGTTTTCACGCTCGGTATTAGCCTTACGATTATTACTCACTCCGATAAGAAGCTTATGTGGGCCGTTGGATTGAGTATTGCAACGGTTTTGTCCTACGTGGCCACGTTTTCGATCGGTGCGGGTCCCATCACGTGGGTTTATAGCTCTGAGATTTTTCCGTTGAGGTTGAGGGCGCAGGGCGCGGCTATGGGTGTTGTGGTGAATAGAGTCACCAGTGGGGTTATTTCAATGACCTTTTTGTCCCTGTCCAAGGCAATTTCTATTGGTGGTGCATTCTTCCTTTTCGGTGGAATTGCCACTGTTGGGTGGATATTCTTCTATACCATGCTACCTGAAACAAGAGGTAAGACTCTTGAGGACATGGAAGGGTCTTTTGGTCAATTCAGGGCTAACCCTGCTGGTACTAAGGGAGTTGACAATGGTAATAAGGGACAAGTCCAGCTAGGAACAACAACCAATAATGTCCAATCTTAGAGGGGAAAAATGTGTATTATTAAGGGTTTATATATAAATTATATTTATGTTCTTTAGGGTAGGAGTGACCTTTCAAATGTGCAACGAGCAAGTGTGTGTGTATGTAATGTAATCAAAAAGAAAATTTAAAAAAATGGTGCTTTTTAATTATTTTTACTTCCCCACACGTTTCTTATATGCAATTAGAAATAGATCTCCAATTAGGAGAGTTATCGATTACAAAGTTGATTAAAATTATTGAAGATTGGATGACACTTAATTAGCAAGTGGTTATTTATTTAGTTAATCCACAAAGTGGAAAAAGTTCCTATGAGGATGGAGGGCTAAACGTAGAAATTTGATAGATTTGGACAGTGGATGCAATATTATTATTTTGTTTGGTTGTAATTACTTTTTCCCTGCTTTCTTGTTATTTGTTGTGTTCAGGAATCTTTCGAGGGTCTTATTAAGAGTGGTCCACTTGCCCTTGTTGTCTTGTGGATTTGATTGAATTTGATAATATTACAAGCATCTTAATAACATTGACCTCGGGTTCACTTTATGTTTTATTTAATAAAATTTAATTTTGATGTGTTGATAATATAAAATATTTTATATAATCGTATAATTATATTTATTTTTTAAATAATTGTAATTAAATTTATGTATAAATTTATTTTATACGAATAATATATTAAAAGTAAATTTTATTTAATAATTATTTAATTAGTTTTTTAGTTGTATTTCTTAAGAGTCAATTATATTTCTTTATGAAGTATAAGTTTTGGATAAGATGAAATTTTATATATAATTGTTTTTATATATAATTATTTTTGTATAAAATTATTAATTGAGATTATCTTATAATAATTTAGTCAAATATATTAAATTATTTAATAATTTTTAATTAATAATTTTACATAAAAATAACTGTACATAAATAATTATTTTTAGACCATTATTGGTTCTTCGTGATCATGATTTAAAACAGCGTATTTATGAGTTAAAGTTTTTCTAATAAGTTAATTAAGTAAGAACCGTTTCCTTCCAACCTACCTCTCAATATCAATGGAAATTTCAGCCTTGCATATTTCATTTTTCTTTTTGTGGCGAATAATTTTGCAATAACTTTTCTATGGATTGAACTAGAAGCCTAAGAGAGTGACGTTATTGTATTTATTTATTCGATAATACTAGATGATCAAATTATATTAATAATTAAGTTAAATTAAATTAATCTAATAATTTAAAGATTACTAATTAAAAATTTTAATTAAAAAAATAAAAAAATTTAATTAAATTTAATTATAAAAAATAATTTATTTACCTAACATTTCTCTTATTTATTTATACACGACAACAATAATATATATATAGCAAGTGGTAGACTAATATATTCAACGCATGCATATCAAGTAGTATATCTCACGTCAAAGAATCGAGGGATATTTTAATTTGGGTTCTCATGCAAAATGCAAATTAATTAATAACTTGCCGACATACAAGATATATGTTATTTAAGGCCTTGAAACTTGTGACCAGCAAAACCCAACTGTGAATGCACATAAAAAATACACAGTGACGGGAGGAGTGATATTGAGAACTTATTAGATGATTTTGAAATACCATGAAGATATAGTAATATTCACAATTAACAAAAAGAAATCATTTAACGTAAGCTACTATTGAGTAATGATAGCTAGGGTCAATCTCCTAATCATGAACAACTACCAACTATACTCTAATTTAATGCTATTAATTAAATTTACTCTTTTAATCCTATTAATTTCTATTGTTTACACATTGTTCAAAAATCTTGTTTGTTACCTATACTTTTTCTTTTAACAAACTTAAACTTGAACGGAAGAGTTATACATTTAACAAGACTCATCACACAAGAACACATGGTATTCAACCAAAACTTATAAAATAACTAAATTTTATATATTATTATTAGTATAAAAGAGTTTTACATAAATAATTATATAATTGTCATATCAACAAAAATAATTAATTTTTAAAATTTTAATAAAATAATTAAAAAATCATTTGACACGCATAAATTGAAATAAATGATTATGTAAAATTTTTTACCCCTTCAATCAATTAAAATTAAACTTAACCTAAAAATTGGTTTTTATTATTGATTTGTTACCATAATACAGAATCCTTATTTTAAACAATGCCATCATGACATGTTAAAATATCTTTGCCAACTATATGTGGACTATAAGATTAATGCATATAATAATAATCCACTCATATATATCGTCCGGCTTCATCAAATTAATCCATCACATGTTTAGTTTAGACACAAATCAACCATAAACCATTAATCATGAAATGGACCTTTACTTTCCTAATAAGCTCAAGCAAAAAAGACCTGCATTGTCTCTCACAGGTGCCAGTTGTGAGAGGCTGATTAGCATCAAAATTTTCCACCGCTATTGAAAAACAAAGATGCCCCATAAGTTATAGTTGTAGGGTATCAAGATGATAATGAAACTAAGGTTCCTAAATAATTTGCAAATATCACTAAGCATGGATCAAGGCGATCGATGTGGTGGGAAACCAGGCATGTGCCATTTGTCTTGAGAATTGAAATGTATATATATACATGATCCGTTACCAAAAACCTGGCCCACAACAACAACAATCTCAGAATCTAGTATAGCTGGCAGAGATAACTTCTCTAGAATAACCACTTCACTCAAGATTATCACTATCCCAATAAATCCAGACAGACCAGCATAAACCCCGTCAAACCTGCAACAAGGATACGAATTAATAACAAACCTAATTCAGATAACAAACCATTCGAACAACCCACTATAAATGCTAACGAGTTGCTAATCTAAAGGTACGCAATTCATTCTGATTCCTATTTTGAACTCTCTCACACTCATACTTACTTGAGCGTTGGAGTCCCTTTGCAGGTATCCAACGCCGCCTCCTCACGAGAAGACAACGTTCCACACTCTTTACTTCAAAAAAAAAGTCAATTCAAGCGTCAGCCAAACGAGCTATACCTCAGAGTTCATTTTCACGCAGAAATATATATATATATATATATATATATATATATATATATATATATATATATATACCGGCAAAAAATATCTATGTTGCAGAAAATTAAGTTTAACAAGCTCACATATATTTATATCTACGTTGCAGAAAAGACTATATAAGTTACCAGAATGGATAAATGTGTCATAAATTATTAATTTTCTTTTTCTAATACAAAAATGAAAAAATATAGGTAGACAATGAAAATATTAAATAATATGAATAATGAATATATTGGATGTTGTTCATTTCACTAGGTGTACGGATGATTATTCTAATATTAAGATTTAGGTGGGTAATTTGAAAATATAGTATATTTTAATTTGATTGGTAATTATTCATATTGTTCAAAAATATTATTAATTACCTAGTATAACCCTACAAAAATCTCTCATTAGTAAGTGTTAGGATCTTAATATGTTGTATTTGTGCATATATAGCTCCACACCAGACTCATTTACTGAATTCAAAATCCTCATTAATTAAGTTATTTTTAAGATTGTTTATGCAAAATTTTTCTTAAGAGTCATCAATCAAACATGAGAAGAGATGAGGAATTTGTAAGCATTTGTGTAAATTCACGATCCACATGTGTCTATCATCCAGGTTTGGCCATCATAGCCCGGTGGACATCAAAGTTCAGTTTTTCTCTATAAAAAATTGTGATTTTAGGTTAACTTTTAACGATATTATTATATAATCAATAAATTTTATTATTTTTTTGTTAATATTTAGTTGATAAAAATATTTTTTTATATTAAATTTTAAAAACTTAATTTTGATGTATTTTTAATGTAAAACAGTTTTATATGTATATTTAATTACATAGTGCTACATCATCAAATATAATTATTTTTTATATTAATATCATAAATGATTATTTAATAAAATAGATATAATTAAATAAAATATTAGTTATATAAATGATATAAAATATTAGTTAATATTGATAAAAAAAATATTGATCCTCACATTTTTCTTAATTTTTTACTAAATTATTTTATAATTTCGTACAGTTTTAACTTTTTTTCCCCTAACACCCCTGTATACCATAAATAATCAAGTTTGCAGAGCTGGATCATTAATGTTGTACACTTCACTAGTTTCCTTAACTTGAATATTATTTATTTCTTTTTAGTAGCGTTTGTTTTGAGGTACTGAGACAGAGACTGAGAGACTGATACTCAGTATCGTATTTGTTAGTTCAGAGACTGGTACTAAAATTTCAGTCTTTGTCTCTAAAATTTCAGTATTTTAGTACTTCCAAAAAGTAGGGACACAGGGGACTGAAATTTTTAGAGATAGAGACTGAAACTTTAATAACATTTTATACCTAAAATACTTTCATTTCAATTAATTAATTCTAATTTTACCCTTTGTGCAAATTAAATTAGAGTTTCATTCTTGTTTCAATTCCTATTTCCCATTTTGCACTAAACAGAATACTGAGATTTATTTTAATTCCTGTCTCTTAGTCTCTGTCTCTCGATCTCAATTTTTTCGTCTCTGTCTCTCTACCAAACACTACCAAATTTCAGTCTACTACTCTTTATCGAGAAATAATTGCATGACAAATAAGTCTAAGACGCATCATTATAAGATTCTTAACACGATAGAGGGAATATGTCATACTGTTATTGTGTTTAATTATATCAAACAAATTTGTACTTATTAAGATATATTTATTACAAAATAAAGATAAAAAAAGGACAATGAGAATATGAGATAGAAAAATACTATATATATATGAAGCAACAAACGAAAACAACCACGTACATATATATAGTGTAAATTCTGTATTAATTCTTATTTTGTTATGGTTGTTTAATTAGTACACTGCTGCAGTTTCCCTATCAAGTCATACATACTCATATCATCTATCTAATTACATCAGGCTACCTCAAATCGCTGGATGAAAATCTTTACCAAAGATCTCTGGTTGGGTCATATTTGTCCTTGCTGTAAAAAAACAAAAGAATATCGCTGTCTAACGTTAATGCATCTCAAAGTTATGAGGGGCTAGTTATGTAGTCCCCTATATGCTAAACATTAGAGACTTGCGTAGGAAATAATTTTGAGAAAAACGTTAAAGAGACTAACACTTTTAGTATTTTAATTTTAGTAGAAAGAATAGGAAATTAATTAGTAATGACTCTGAAACAGAAGTTATGTCACATGTATCGATATGTATCTTCGCTTAATCTAAACTTGATCAACTTAGTTATCATGTATCTTCATTTAATTCCCTTCACTTTTTAGTTTTTCCATCCAAAACTACTAAATATTTGTCTCGCTTCATAAATATAGAATTGTGGAGGGATAAGTTTCAAGGGTAAACGAAATTCAGAAAGAATTGCGAACACCTTGCATGCTAGCATCATATAAATGTATATATGAGTCCATATCAATTAATGTATGCTAGCATCATATAAATATATATATGAGTCCATATCAATTAATGTGTCACGAGCAACTAAGCTGCTATATTTGAATTCATTGCCAATTGCAACTTGACCTGCTAGCCTGCCACCACAGTAATAATCGAAGCATATGATACCTAAATAGAGACAAAACTTAGCTGCTGTAATAATCCACATTATTTTATTTTCGTAACGATAATATCCACATTATATTATCCTAGCTGAACTTGGGCGTTACCACCATCAACCTCCGTGGAATTGGGTTTTTCCCAGAATTTACCAAAAGACCCTTGCATTTCCTCAAGGGTCTTGCCCCTCGTTTCAGGGAGCATGGTATAGAAGAATATCCAGCCAAGCATGGCAATCCCCGAAAAGAGGAAAAACGCGCCCCCAATAGTAATGGCCTTGGAGAGGGACAAAAACGTCATTGTGACAACCCCACTCGTGACCCTATTTACCACAACGCCCGCAGCCGTACCCTGCGCCCTCAGCCTCAACGGAAAGATCTCAGAGCAATAAACCGACCACATGGGCCCCGCACCAATCGAGAACGTGGCCACAAAAGACAACACAGTGGCAAGGCTCAATCCAACGGCCCAGGTCACCTTGTGATCCGAGTGATCAATGATCGTGAGGCTGGTAGCGAGCGTGAGAAGCGAGAGCATCATTCCGCCGATACTGCAGAGTAACAGGGGACGCCTCCCCACGCGGTCCAAAGTAAACGTGGCAACCAAAATGAAAACCGTCTTAACAAACCCAACGGCCACAGTTGCAAGTAGTGTCTCCGTGTCGCTGTTGATCCCAGCCTTCTCGAATATTCGCGGGCTGTACAAAACAACGGCGTCGATGCCAGAAGATTGTTGGAAGAAGTGTAGACCAAGGGCTGCGATTAGAATGTGGCGAACCGCGGGTGTAGGGTAGAGGAAAAGCTCCTTCCATACACCCTGGCCGATGTTCTGCTTTGCGACCTGAACGACGTCGTCGTTGCAGTCTTGTGCGATTCCCGCGGCTCTTTTGATGTCTGATAAGCGTTGTTGTGCTTCTTCTTTTGTGTCGGAGGTTTTGTTTAGCACTTTTGTTGCTTCGCCCAGGCGACCCTTCATGACGAGCCACCTTGGTGACTCTGGTACAGCTAAGACTCCAATAGCTAGAACCATAGCAGGTATAGCTCCGATTCCGAGCATCATTCTCCAACCGACTTGGAGTTTCATCTTTGAGAATGCAAAGTTTGAAATGTATCCCAGTAATATCCCTCCGTTTATGAATACCTGCATGTACATGAGACTTTTTTGAGAGTATGGGCAATACTTTTTAATTAAAAAAATTGATTCATGTTAATAAAGTATTTACTAAAACAAAAGACTGAAATATCTTGTCTAAACTTAATTATGTCTCTGATAGTGACACTTACCTACAACAATTCATTAAATATAATAAAACAAAGTTCAGTATATTCAAATAATTTGTCGAAGCTACGCACATTTACAGGGAATATGTGTTTCAATGTTAAAAAAGTTCCTTAAAAAGAAATTAATTTGATATAAGTCTTTAAAATGATAGAGTAGGAGAAGAAAAGCAACCTCAGGGAATGAGGTGAGGAATCCACGGGAGGAAGCAGGGGAGATTTCGGCGATGTAGACGGAAGCAACGACGGCGCCGTAGCCGATGCCAATACCAGCAATAAAACGGCCAAACATAAGGAATGCATAGTTGGGAGAGAAGCCCATCAATATGGCTCCGGCGAATAAGATTGCGCCGGCAAGCGCTATGGTGTAACGACGACCAATCAAGTCGGAGGTTCTTCCCGAGAGGCATGACCCTACTAGAGAATACAAGTTTATGATTCCCAGCAGAATCTCAATTTTCACATCTGATATCTTCAAGTCTCTTTGTATGTACATTGCTGCTCCACTCATAACCCCAATGTCTATGCAACATAAACAACATGTAATTAATTAATTAATTAACACTCATTCATTTTTTTATTATTAAAAAATAGTATTTGTTTTTGTCTTTTTCCTTCAACAAGACATGTTTTCATTTTCTCTAGAAACTAAGCGAAAAATGAAAGGATAAGATATTGAAGCTATGGTGAACTAATAACGGGGTTAATTAATTATATACTTATATGTGTGCATGTGTGATGATGTTGTAGGTAATTAGTGGTACTTACCGTAACCAAGCAAGATGGTAGTCATGGAAACCAAAGTGGCACAAGCAAAAGCATAGTTGTTTCGCTTAGGCTTCTTTTGTGGATCGAAATCCTCAAGGCTCCTGTTCTTGCTCTCTGCTTCAACTTCTTCTTTTCCCATATTCATCATCTGTCTTCACTGCTATGAAAGTGTATGTATTAGTTGTGAATAATGAGCATGTGAGGTACTTTATATTGCTATATTAATGATTAATTATCATGATAATAGAGAAGAGAGGAAGGAGTGGTGGTGGATACTTGCTATAAAGTAATAATGATGCAGATGTTTTAGTTTTTTGAATAGACGTAAGTTTAAGGTAGTAATAATTAAAATGTGAATATTCCTATTAGACGAGTTAGCTTATGGTAATGCAAAAAATGAGATGATGATGATGTCATCATGTGGTGTTCCTAGGTAGGAGCAATCCTCCCGAGTAGTGGAAGTCACACACTCACATGTATGATAAATATGTACTAAAATTAATTAGAGTAAAGTATCGTTTTTGTCTCTAATGTTTAGGATAAATTCTATTTGTGTCCATAACATTTAAATCGTCCTATTTGTATCTCTAACATTTGTAAAAGTGATTTAATGTTAAGTTAGAATACAAATGTATGGGATAGAATCGATGATCCACTCCGAAAAATAGCTCATCAAAAGTTGAAACTAATTCCTACAACATTTACATAATTCACTTTTCTAGGAATATAATTGAATCTAAACACAAATAGTGGGTATAATATTAAAATCGAACACATACAAGTGAGACCTAATTGAGAATGAATATATCAAAGTGAGAATAATTGAAAAATATAATCTGATTTGTTAGTGTAATTGATAATAAGATAACATTGAATCACTTTTATAAACGTTAGGAATATAAATAGGACGATTTAAACGTTAGGGACACAAATAGGACTTACCCCAAACATTGAAGACAAAAACGATACTTTACTCAATTAATTATTAATATAAAATATATCATAAAAATAAATTTAATTGATACATATATTCAAATAGTATTTTTAATAGTAGTAGTAAAGTGTCCAACTCTCTCTCAAAAACGTCATTTTCAGAGTGCCTAATTTCCACACTTCTCTTTCTTCATAACCCCATATGATTGTGGAGATAGAATTCTGCATGTTACCAATCTTGTGGCTCACACTAATCAAGCCACTTCCAAAACACATGTATCCCCACCACCATAACAACAATTAATAAGCATATGCAATCTGCATCGCCTTTTATATATATTCATGCTAGAAATTGCTCTATTGGACCCTTTATATATTTGAAGACAATAAAAAAATAATATTAATATTATTATTTGTGTCACTGGACACTGGCAACTAGGATAAAGTTAAACTCACCTGTTACCACAATAATGGAAGCAGCTTTGACTAATGCTACTTTTCTTGTCATTATTTTGACCGGCAGTGTTGACAAAAAATATTCCAAAATTTCTAATAATGGGCCTAAGTGAATGGCAGTTAAATAGAAATGGGCCCAAAGTGCGAAAGAATGTGTGTTTTGGGCTTTCGTATTCCTCGCCCAATGTAAATATGGCCAAAAATAACAAAGAAAAAAAAAAAAAGAAGAAAAGAAGACTCATGAACCGTCGTGTAGAAGTGATGAGGATTGGATTGTGTATTCTTCACAGATCATAGAGTTACTGAAAAATAATGAAGGATTTAGTTGATTATCTAAACAATGCGTATCAAGATTTTGTTACTGCGACAATCGAAACAAAATTTGTATACCCAGAAAAGAGCAGCAATAGATGCTGCACTAGAAAGCTTCAAGCTGAAACTTTAATTGTTTAATGTAGCATGTGAATACGTAATGATGCTGAGGATTTTAATTTGTGGATCCTGCGAAGCAAAGGATAGGATCATGTGATGCATCTTTGTGTTTTATGTGCATATGCATATATAGATGCTATAAATAACTATAGTTCTATATTTTAGTTAGTTTTTTGGTGACTGAAATAAATTAAACAAAGAAAAATAAAACAAACAAAACAAGGAACTGTCTAAATAGAGGGACAGTCCTGTTTAAGACTACTCTTAAACTCCTGCCAAGGTGAAAGAAGCTCCACATGCGAAAGTTGTAACTTCATCGCCATCTTTGCCATAATATCTGTCACCGTGTTTGCATCTCTCATAATCAAACGAAAGTCAACCCGCCAATTCCAATGCATGATATCTCTTATTTTGAGCACCAGTGGATCAATAAACCCAAAACCATCTTGAGTAACAAGATTAAATGCTTCCACACAATCCGTCTCACAAATAACATCTCGTTGACCCACATCCCAAGCTAAGAGATATCCTCTCCAAATAGCAAACAATTCTCCTTGAAGAATACTATTACTCTCAATCATTCCCAAACACCCCCTTTGCCAGCTCCCATTACAATCTCTAATAACACAAGCAAAACCAACACTATCACCCGAACCAAAATAACTAGCATCACAATTAATCTTAAAAGTACCAATGGATGGGGGATTCCAAAAACCATTTAGAGCAGAGGGAAGGGACATACGTTGTAATTCAAAGATATTCCTAAGCTCCTTTTCTGAAGTTAATGCCAGACAAATCACTTTTTCCGGAGGCCAAGTTTCATCGGGATTAAAGATGTCATTATTCCTTGCTCGCCATATCCACCAAAGTCCCGAAAAGAACTTGAACGGATGCTCTCTGCTATGATACAAGAACCAGTTCTTCAAATCCAAAGGATGACAAGAAATATCCAACCTATGCCAGACAAGCTGCGCTTTGGGACAATCCTGAATACAATGTAAAACCGATTTCTGGCTAGAAAGACATCTTGGACACTTATCCGACGACGACATCCCTCTTCTAAAGCGAAAACTTGCAGTAGGAAAAGCCTCCTTAAGACACAACCAAGCCAAAATTTTATGCTTTTCCAGAACAAGCTGGCGCCAAAGCCAAAGCCAATTCTCCCGCTCCTCCCAACCAAACAGCTGCTTACACAACCACAAGTAACCATTGCGAGAGTTATAGACTTTGGCAGCAGACCCACTCCAATACCAACCCACTTCCGGACCTGCTTGTTCATCTGGATTGTAAGAAAGAATATTATCTTTCAGATTTTGAGATAAAGGAGAATAAAGAGTATCCAAATGCCACCTACCAACCGACCAAATATCCTGAATTCGGAGATTCGAATCAGAAATGTGAACATAATCGATCTCATTAGATAACCGTCCTTCTTTCCTCCAGCTAGAAAACCAAAAATTCTGGTTCAAATCTCCAATACACCAAGCAAACCCATCCTTCAACACTTCCCAAGCCTTGCAAAGACACCTCCAAATGGGAGAGTCCTTGTTCTTAGGATAACTAAAACAGTCATATAGAGATGATCGGTATTTGGCATCCAACAATTGGACCCATAGCTTGTTTGGCTGCTGGAAGAAAGTCCAAACTAGCTTCCCAAGAAGAGCAATATTTACACAATAAGGATCTCTAATCCCTAAACCTCCATATTTTTTTGGAGTAACCAGTACCTTCCAACTAACAAGATTCAATCCTCTTCCATCAACTTGTCCTTTCCAAAGAAAATTCCTCATTATAGACTCCAATTTACTAATGATTCCTTTGGGAAAAATAGAGACCTGCATCTGGTACGTGGGAATAGCAGCGACAACAGAATTAACCAAGCAAAGTCTACCAGCCCGATTGAGTAAACTTCCTTTCCAGCTTGCTAGCCTACTCCGAATCTTATCCAGGACACCATTGAAAGCTGAACGAGTCACCCTAGAATGGCTAAGGGTAACTCCAAGATACTTGCCCAAGTCCTGGACAAATCTGATAGAGGATACCCCAGTGAAAACCTCTTTCCTTGTTGCAGAGACATTCTTGGAGCAAAGCGCTTTAGACTTCTCCACATTAATCTTCATCCCAGATGCTTTGCAAAAAGTCTCTAAAACCAACATCACATTTTGCACTTGTCTCTTTGTAGCTTTATAGAATAGAAGCAAGTCATCCGCAAACATTAAGTGGGATATTCTTGGTCCTCCTCTAGAAATAGCAACCGGTTTCCACAAGCCCAAATCAACCTGATGACTAATAAAGCATGCCAATCGCTCCATACACAACACAAAAAGATAGGGTGACATAGGGTCTCCTTGTCTAAGACCTCGGCTAGGAGTAAAGCCATTCAGACGACTCCCATTCCAAAGAATAGATAAGGAAGAAGCAGTGACACCATTCATAATCAAATTAAGTGTAGGAATAGGAAAACCAAAGCTTTTAAGGGTATGAGCTAAAAACCTCCAGTCAACTCTGTCATAAGCTTTCTCCAGATCAATCTTAAATGCCAGTGTGCCTTTCTTTGATTTAGTCTTCTTCATAAAGTGGAGGACTTTTTGGGCAATAATGATGTTGTCAGGAGTTCCTCGTCCCGGAATAAATCTTCCTTGAAGCGGGCCAACAATCTCCGCAAGATGAGGACGAAGCCTATTAACAAGGACCTTCGTGATGATCTTGTAAACTACATTGCAGAGACTAATCGGCCTGAAATCTTTCATAGATACCGGTGATTCAACCTTTGGAATGAGAACTAGTAAAGTCTCCAACATTCTCGGATCAAGAGGAACACCGGAGAATGTCTGCTTAACCATCTTCCAAACATCAAGACCAATGATCTCCCAATATTCTTTGAAGAAGAAAGCTTGAAACCCATCAGGACCCGGAGCTTTAAAAGAGTTCATGTGAAAAACCGCTGCTTTGACTTCCTCCATAGTAACTGGTGCCGTAAGGTTATTGCAAGCTTCCTCATTTAGAGAAGGAAGAGGCACATCACCAAGGCAACCCAAATCAACATCATCCAAATGACAGAATAAGCTTTTATAGAAAGACTCTGCTTCTTGACTCAGAACCTCTGGATCAGTTTCCCACACTCCATCCTTGAGAAAAAGGCCATGAATCTTATTATGCTTCCTTCGCGCAAGAGTTTGAATATGAAAGAATCTTGTATTCCTATCCCCGAACCTTACCCACTGCTCTCTGGACTTTTGGAACCATAGGAGCTCTTCTTGCACTAGAGTATTATTATAATCATCAAGCAACTGTCGCTCTTTCTGACGCAAATAAATACTATCCACCACTTCCAAACGCTTTTGTAAATAATTAATCTGCTGCTCTAATTCACATTTCTTAACAAAAATGTTACCAAATACCTTCGAGTTAAACTCTAGTGAATTCTTCTGTACTTCCAAAAGCTTGCCATGAATTCCTCTATTACCAGACCACCATGACTGGTTCACAATAACCCTATACCCAGGATGAGTAGCCCAAGCAGCAACAAATCGAAAAGGTCGATTCCCTTTAGGATGAGCACGACCTTTACAACGCACCAGAATAGGGCAATGATCAGACTGAAGCCTATTTAAAACTTCTGCATAAGCCTCTGGAAAGATAGATAACCAACTATTATTTATACAGACTCGATCAAGCTTTTTTGCCACGTCAACATAATTTTTCACCCTCTTGTACCAAGAAAATTGCCTCCCAATAGTCTTCAAATCAAACAAACCACTATCCCCTAATGAAGTAGCAAACATGTCTGCTCTTTGATGAGAAAACTGACAGCCCTTAGATTCATGAGAAAATTTGACTTCATTAAAATCACCAAGAACAATCCAAGGTCCTTGAAAAACCATGGATTGTGCAACAAGATAATCCAAAAGGAGAACCCTTTTATTAAATTGAGGACTGCCATAAATACCACTACACCTCCAAATTAAATTATCAAAGTGAACCTCAACAGTAACACCCTGATCAAAAGCATCAATGAACTTACAACAAACACCCTTCATAGAGGATAGAAACCAAATACCTCCCTTATGCCCCTCTGCTTCTACTATACCAACAGAGTAATACCCCAATCTTTCCCAGAATAATTTTAAATGCTGAAAAGGGGAGTGAGTTTCAACCACAATAAAGAAAACAGGTCTAAATTTCCTAACAAGTTCCTTGCAATGCACACGGGCTAACTTATTAGAAGCACCCCTAATATTCCAAACAATCATATTTAAACTATCCATAGATAATAGGGACAGAATAAATAAGAACATAAAACTCTAAACAGAATCACCAACCTCAATAGGTGGTTTGTCCTGCGGTACTGGCACACTCTGATCCTCAATAATTGCCACCTTCGAACCTCCTGACACTGCACCTGCCATGCTTCCATCTACTAAGGTTTCCTCCATTGTGCCACCATTTTTATCAACTGGCGAGTTCTGCAAGGAGGAAGGCCGAGGACGCTTCCGTAGAGAAATTCCACGACGTGCAGGAGTTCTGCGTGATGGAGATGGCGCAATTTCATGTTTTTCTCGCTTCCCCATCCTAATGCCAATTGATTTACCTCCATCACCATGAAAATTGGGTCTTGGAATCCTTCTCGAACCAAACTTGTGCTGCTTTCCATCTTGGTCCTTCAAACCTGATGACTGGCCCATTGTGAATTTTCCCTTACGGAGCACTTGTTGCCAGCCCTCTCCATCATCCATGCATGCCTCATTAACATGACCATCAGGCACGTGAGGAGCCAATGATTTCGTAACCACATCCTTCCCTTTAACAACTCCTAATTTCTCACCCAAATTACGAGGATTCTCACCCAAATCACGAGCTTCTGATTCAGCCTCTTGTTGAATCTCATGATTGTTGTGTGGCACTAGTGTCGGGGCTTCATTATTTTTTTCATCACCAAAGGAATTTCCGTTTCCTTCCAAGGACTCCTTCTCCATGCACAACGATTTATCATGCCCATATCGTGCACAAGTAGCACAAATCAACGGTAAACTCTCGTACTCCACTTCATAAGTCACACCCTCCACTATAATATGTTTGATTACAGGCAACTCAAGATTAATTTGAACACAAGCTCGGGCATATTTTCCTCTTTCTACAAGCTTAGTAGCCAAATCTACTTTCACCGGAATCCCTATTGCAGAAGCAATTCGCAGCATTGCTTGTTCCTGGTAGCACCAAATTGGAAGTCCCGAGACTCGAATCCATACCAGCGTTGATCCAAAGGATTTTTCGCATGGCCTAAAATCCACATCCCATGGATTTACTGCAACATAGTGACCGTCTATCAACCACGGGCCACCAAGAATGACTTTCTCACGATCCGCAGCAATATCAAATTTAACCAAAAAATATCCAAATCCCACATCCAACAAATCAAACCCTCCTTTGATGCGCCATACTATCCGAAGCTTATGCATGAGAGCCGTGTAGCCATAATGCTTATCCAGCACCTTGATCACGATGGCTTCCTTATAAGGTTCAGCTAGACAACTCTTTGCCTCCTTGGTAAAATTGACACTTGGTGGACGAGAATCACCCTGCTTACCTGTCACCGTCGCGATATCATCCCCAGATAAAGACCCTACTAATGCAAAGGCCTTAGACTTTTCTGCACCAATGACTTTATCTCTAAAAGAGACCTTGGATGGCTTTTCTAACCCCTCTCGAAAAGAACCCTCCTTAACACCGGATACACACCCACCCACACTCTCTCCCTTATCTCTTCCGATGGCATGGCCATCTTCCTCACTGTGTTTCACCCTCAACCGTTCGCCCCCGCTCTCTCCTTCTCTCATTCTCCTTGAGTACGGAGTACGTACTCTTTCTCTGCTAGGGTTTTTCAGTCTTATTTTTTTTAGTTAGTTTATTCCACTAAGTGTGTTTTTTGTTGGAATTATAATCCTAAATTTTATTTAGGCGAATGCTATGGTGTAGAAGATAAATTTCTTCTACACCTATAAAAATACACGTGTCATCCCATCACAAAGATAAGCTGCCTGTCTAAGTTAAATCCAGACATAAATTCAAAACGATAATCTCTGGAGTGCCAGTAGATGTACAGGTCGCTAGCTGTGATTAGCCCTATAAGTAATAATTAATTAAAATGTGTAACTAAACTATATTAAATACACCCTTCATTTGTACTTAGGTCTAGAAGTTACATCGACATTGCATTATAATTATGTTGAAATATTATAATTTTAAAGATATAAATAAATCAAAACAATATTATTATAGAGAAAGTCTAGAGGACCAGCATTTTTATTAAAATTTGGCAAGTACTTAATCATCAAAAGAAAAGTGAGTAATCTCACACTATTAGATGTAATCTCACACCATTAAAAACATTAATGATAACTAATTGATAGCTACAAATCACAAATTTGCTGCCTCTAACACTCCTCATTATTATATCCATTAATATTCATGTGATTATTTGTTTTGTGATAAATAGTTGAGAATGATATTAAATATTTCTCTAATAAAAATATTAAGGCCCACCACTAAAATTTTTTTATCCATTTTGATGAGACCAGTTGTTTGGGCTAGGACCACTTAAGAAAGAAAAGTCAATAACCCAATTCAATTCCCTAATATCTTGGTGTCTTACAAAAAAGCCATATCCAAACTTCAAGCCTCTAAAATATCCATACAGTCACAGAAATAGATAAAAAAGAATTAAAAATAATCATTAATTAATATCTTAATTAATTTGATTCAGCGGTAAGCAGCTTTTAACATAAATTACCTTTCAAATGGAATCTATCGTTCTGTAATCCTAAGATTTTGTGGGACTTAATAGTGCAGAACTTATCTCCATTAATATTTTTGCTAGCACGCAACATTCTTCAAATAACGACACGTATTTTTTATTTTCTACACCGTACACTGATCTTCTATTGATTTAACCTTTTTTTAACAATTAGAAATAATTATAGTTTATTTAAATAGACATACAAGATAAGTTAAACACCAGCCACCTAGCCAGCTGCATAATCTTGAAATTTATACATAAAACACTTTACCCTTTATTGCAGAGGTCTTCTATCTTGACCCTTTATTGCATATTGCATACATACTTACTTCTTAAGCAACACAGAACTTTGTCCTTCTCACATGGTGGTGGACTGGTGGTTGTGTGCTGGGGAACCCACATAAGATTCTTCAGAGGGAAGAAGTGACAGAGTGGAGCCTCCCCAGGCATGAACCCAAGTTGCTTGAATATAATGTGATTTGGGTTAAATTCTGATGTGTTCAAATGGCGGACACCAAGAGCTTCAACTTTGTCTCGACTCTCACCAACTAACAAGACCTTGAATATCCTGGTGTTTGTAGCTATGAAGGGCAATAGTAAACAGCATAAGGGTAAGGAAGAGGATGGCAAGCCACCCATTTAGGAGCATAGATATCTTCTGATACTTTCAAAATGGTGTAATTCTGCAGAGGAGCCCCTGAAGGTGGACTAGTTGTGTAAATGTTGTGCTTTTCCTCTGATCCAAAGATGTTGTTGACAAATTGTAGCATGGAGTCTAAAGAGTTAGCACAAATCCTAGTCTCTTGTGTGAGCATTCCTTGGCTTGTGGAGAATCTTGAGAGATTGAGAAAGGAATGGAGTCAGCTTCTTTCTTTGATAGGAAGTGAGCAAC
This sequence comes from Arachis hypogaea, assembly GCF_003086295.3. Classification (NCBI taxonomy): domain Eukaryota; kingdom Viridiplantae; phylum Streptophyta; class Magnoliopsida; order Fabales; family Fabaceae; genus Arachis; species Arachis hypogaea. The sequence goes on from NC_092048.1 coordinate 7,041,781, forward strand.
CTCTTCGACAGGAAATTGGAGAGTCATCCATGGCGAAATATCCTACCTTGAATGCCTCAGTGTGGTCTACATTAGTTGACGAAGAGGAAAAATCTTTGTCAGAACCATGGTATTGGTTTTGTACCCTATAAGGTAGTTAGCTTTATTGAGATTTCCATGGTGTGAATTCAACTCTGCTTTTAGATCTCTGCAACCAATGTTGACCCCATTCTGTTTTGCAATTAAAGGACAAGGAATTCATATTCATATGCAACACAAACTTGCAAAAATAATTCTATTGAGTAGGAGGTTGGTTACGATGCTTGCTATACACACTTAACAAAAAGAGGTGCATTTTTTAAATATTTTATTATATTCTCTCGTTAATACCACTAGCGGCTCACCAGGCACGGCACTATCGTGCCTGTTGAGCCGCTTTTCTGTTGAGTCGCTTTTCTATTGAGTTTAAGAAATTAATTTTATATTTTTATTTTAAATTATAAATTTAATAATAATTAAAAATAAATTATAAAAAATAAAATATCTTAAATTATTTAACATGTAAAATATTAAAAAAAATAAATTTAAATTTAAAAATAAGATTAAAAAAATATTAATTTGTTATTATGTATAATAAAATTAATATAAAAATTTATTGATATTATTTAAAGATTAGTTATTTATAAATATTATTGAATTTATTTATTTTTTCAATCCTATTTAATTAGAAGCAAATTTTAAAAATTTATATCTAAAATATTTTTTTATCTTCATCCATAATTCTAATAGATAAAAAAAATATATTTTTTAATTTTATCTTGAACCTCTTTAATTATCTTTAATTTTATTATTTTTTAAGATTATTAATTTTTATTTTGATTATATTATCTCATCATATTATACACTATCGTTTCTCTTATCATTATTATTATGTTGCCTTGTTTTATTTTATTTTTTCTTCTTCTATTCATCCTAATAGCAATTAATTATCACCATACCATTATCCTAACTCTCATCTTTGTTTATCACTCTGATCTATAACTACCATGGTGTTAACTTTTGAGTTATTACAAATTTTCTAAAGAAAATTTTTTTCTTCTTTGATTTAGATATCTAGATGTATACCTATTATATAGATCCTTATTATTTTTCAGACTTACTTGTTAAGTCATATTTTATTGCTTTCAGACAAAATTTAAGATATCAACGATTCATATTTTTCGTTAATCAAATTATAAAATTTGTCAACAATTATAAAAAAATAATATCAAATATTTTATATCTTCTTAAAAGAGTAATATTATATGGACACTACTATTTTAGCTACTATTAACATATACAATTGAATATAAAGATATTACATTATTATTGAATATCTCTCCTATTCTTAACACTTATTTTTAATAATTCTTAATCTTTTTCTAAATTTAATATGTCAACTTCTATGTCTCTAACTAATAAAATTTTTAAGATGTTCTTAAAATTTCATTTAATTTCAAAACAAAATTGTAATTTTTATATTGTTATTTTTTTCTAATATTTTTAGAAAATTAATTTTTATGCTTTTTAAATTATAAATTTGAGATAAAAAAAATTTTAATAAATAATAAATTATTAATAAATAAAAATAAAAATAAAAATTTTATAAGTTATTTATTTTTTCAATGTATAGAATAATAAAATTTAAATTAATTTAAGTATGATACTAAAATTATTATGTTATTTTTATATGTAACAATTAAGATAAATATTTATAAATATTTATAAATATTTATAAATTTATTTATTTTTTTAATCTTATTTAATTTGAAGCAGATATAAAAATTTAAATTTAAAGAACTCTTTTTCTTGCATAATTTTAATTATTTTTTATTTTATATTCAATATGTTAAATCATTTTTTGTTTCACTATTTTTTAAAAAAATTTTATTTTCATTTTTATTATTTTTTACCATTCTCTATACACATATTTATAATTATTTTTTTTAATTATGTGAAATAAAGATAGGGAGAAAATACTACATGTACTCTATGGAACAAATAAAAAACACAACGTGGGTAGAAGTTATGTGTAGAATAAAAAAGTAACTGTACAAATAACAAATAAAAATTAACTAATAATTACATTCTTGACCAAATTTTAAGACGAAAATTATATTAAACACTATTTATCAATAAGATTAAGATAGAAAAGTGAAAATTGGACACTAAACTCTGCTATTCCCTTTATATATTGTTATAAATTATAAATATTTAATTTAAAGTACATTAAGATATTATAATAATACCTATAACAATATTATTTAGGATAATTATGGAAGGTTTATCGAATCAAAACTTAAGAAAAAATAAATTATTATTAATTAAATAAATATACATGATTATTTAGATCATTCTTCACTCATGTTTTGTCTTCGTCGCCTGGCATAGTCTTGCCAAGTCGGTCGACCACTTTCATTGGTATCCTGCCAACGGTAATTAATCAAAACAAACGTATAAACATAGTTTCACACTTTTATTTAATGACGAAAAATAAATTATATTAGATAAAGTGAGAAAGATGCATGAAAAGATTGATGAAAAATGAAGGAAGTTTTTCTAGTAACAGCCAACGTGAAGTGAGAGAGAATAAAGGAAGAAAGAGATATTTATTATAGAAATTACGTGGATTTATAAAATAAGAGAGAACGTGAATGAAGACGAGGTAGTGAGAGTATTGTAATACGGAATAACTGACGTGGGGTAGGTTATTAAAAAAAAGGATAAAAATGAAAAAAAAATTTTGAACACCAAAACAGGTTTTGCTATTATATATTACTAGCGGCTCAACAGGCACTAACGTGCCTGTTCAGCCGCTTTTCTATTATTTTTAAGAAATTAATTTTATTTTTTTGTTAATATATTATTTACTTTTCAAATTTATTAGATAAATATTTTTTTATTTTAATATTGACGTGATCTTATTTATATCATATTTTGTTGAAATTAAAATTACTATAAAACACTTTAAAATGTTAAATTATAAAACCACACAATAAAGAGATAATATAAAATCGTCATAGTTAAAGTTCTAGGTAATATATGAGGTGAAATATTCGATAAAGTAAATTTTTATTCTCAACTATTCTAAAATATACAAAAAGTATTTTCAGAATGATAATGCTTCTTTTGTATTTCTTTAAAAGTTTTAAATGTCGTCTATTAATTTATAATATTTTTAATTTAATTTTTTAAATTTGTTATGACAAAATAACGATATGATGAAGTTTTTGTCCGCTAAAATTGCGAAAATATTTTTAAAAATTAGTTTATTCATTGTACTTTATTTTGTTTTTTTTTTTGGGTGTTTATGTTATATTCCATACATTATTAAATTTTAATTTGATAATTTTTTTATCATCAAGGACTTATTATTTAGTTACTGTAATTTAATTAAGATTTATTTTTCATCACTAAATAATGTTATATGTATTACGATTATTGTCATTAAATAATATTTGTAGTAGCATTTTTTTAGTTTGTACTTAAATTAGTTATTCAATAAAAATTTGTCCGATAACTCATAAAAATATATACAATGTTATCTATATTTTTAATTTGAGGATTTTTAGTTTAGTTACCTATTGACTTATAATATTTAATATAGTATTTTGATATTTTTTAAAAAATTAGAACACATTTTGCCATGACCAAATTTTACTATCTATTAAATTTTTAATTGGGTAAAGATTCTATAATAAAAAGGATCTATATAATTTATACAATACATTAATAAATACATGAGATAAAATAAGACATATTTTTGTACTATTTTACAATAGTTGTTATTTTGTGTTTAAGGTAGATCTTTTCTAATTTTACTATTTAATTTTAAAAAATATATGTTGTTACCAAAATTTTATTACAAAGTTATTGTTATTATTAGTCTTACGAATGTATTGCCTATTTAAAATTTATAGTATTTGTTAATTATTTATTTTATTTTTTTATTATAGAATTCATAATTTTGTTTAACATTAGACATTTTATATAATAGTGCACAATATCAAACTTCTTAATTTATTCAATACAAAAAATATTTTAAATGAATATTATGCGATGAAGATAAAATATTAAAAATATAAGTAGAGTAAGTGAGTACTAACTTCATATTTGCATGGCTTTTAGTATTATTTGTAACTGGTTCATTATAAGAGATTGATTGAGGCATTGAATTAGTAGCAGTGGTGTATTTCTCGACCTACACTAATACAAAAAAATACAAACTTAATATATTGTAGATTATCTTAAAAGAATTAAAAATTAGTTCTCAGAAATCAAATCAAATCGCGTAAATTAAGTTAATTAATTTTGTTAATCTTCTATATTAAGATTTAATGTATAGGCAAAATGACTTAAAACGACGTTATTACATGTTTTGAATATATAGGGTACTAACCAGTTAGGACATCACCACATCTTTTACTTGAACAACTTCATTATAATGTGATTCCAGACCTATATTTTTAAAGAGCAATACAGATAATAATAAGCATAATTTGAATTCATAAGATTAAAATTAGTTATCATGATTAAAGTTAACTTTTATGTCGCGTATAAAGGTGATTTTAATTATTTTAAATTTATTTAATTTTATTCTAAAACAGAAAATATTTTAAAAATAATATTCTTCTATTATATTTTTTTCATTGATTTTTTTCAAAGTTTGAATATCGTCCATTAATTTGTGACATTTTTAAATTTATTTTTTAAATTTATTATGATAAATTAACAATATGATGAGTATTTTGTCCGTTAAGATTGCAGAAATATTTTTTAAAAAATAGTTTATTTGTTATACTCTAATTTATCTTTATTTTTTGTGTTTATATTTTAATATTTCACATTAGAAATTTACTACATATTTAATATTATTAAATTAATATATTTTTAATAATAAATAATGTTACGTGTCTCATGATTATTATTATTATTGGCTGATATAGTAGCATTTTTTTATAATTAATATTTAAGATAGTTATTCAATAAAAATTGATTCAGTAACTCATATAAATATGTAGAGTGTTATCTATATTTTTAATTTTAGAATTTGAAAATTATTTATCCAATCACTGTTTGTAATATTTAATATAGTATTTAGATTTTTTATAAAATTATGACCCATTTTACCGTGATCAAATTTTGGCATTTGTTAAATTTTTAAATGAAAAATAATTTTATAATAAGAAGGATTAATTTTTATTTATGCCATGTATTTAAATACATGAGATAAAATATCAATATTCTTGTATTCTTTTTCTATCATTATGTTTGTATTTAAGTCATAATTCTCCTGGTTTTATTTTAAAATTATAAAAAATATATATTATTATCAAAATTTTAAAATATGAAAATATATAAATTAAAATAAAAACTAAAAAAATTAAATTAAAGTATATTAAAAATCATTATGTTACATTAATTTAACACAATATATAAATATTATTTTGATAATAAAATTATTATGTTTGACAACTTTTTATAATTATCTTATAACATAGTATTTTTGTATTTAAAATGACTTTATTTATTTTTTTAATATGAGAATGCAAATGCATCTTTTTTTTATTTTTAATATTTTATCCCAAGCATCTACATTAATTTGAAACATAAATATATTTTTTTTGTAATAAATTTATAATAAAAGTTTTAGTTAAAGAGTACTCAATACTTCTTTTAATAATTTAGAGCAAAAAATTTATTTTCATTTTATAGTTATTACTTTGTAAAATATATTTAATCACTCAAATTTAAAAATACACATGGCAAAAAAATAAGCTATATGTTAATATTTTTTCTCTTTATTTTATTTGTTATTATTAGTTTTATGAATACATTGTTTATTTTAATTTTTTAATTATTTATATACTATATGATAAAGATGAAATATTAAAAAAATTATTATTTTGTCCACTAAATTTATTGTATGAAATAAATTATGTAAGGATATACGAAGTCTAAAAAAAATTGGACACCAAATTCTAATAACTTTTTGTATTTTTTATTAAGGAGTGCTCTGTTATATATGTAATTTTTTTTAAGTTAAATAATAAGCATCAGAAATATATAAATAGTGTATATTAATTTAATTAATTTTGTTATAGAATACCAACCAATTATGTTACTATGACGTCTGTTATTTGGACCAATTTCATTATCATGCGCTTTCAATTCTAGATTTTTCAAAGAGTAGAATACAGATTTTAAGCAAAAATTGAATTTATAGTCGAAAAAAATTAAATTATCATAAGACATGTTAAGTTTTATGTTACCTGAAACAAAATGATGATGATGATGATGATGGGTGGCTCTTATCATTTGTCTAATTGTAGTTAATTATGTACTTGACAATGGATTTGGAATAGAAATTATATTAGTTGATATAATATGATTGCTGATTCGTTGAATTTTCCAATTATATTTGTCACAACATAAGGTTGCAAGAGCATGATTGAAAGTGAAACAGATATTTAACTCTATTGAGTAAAGTACGATTGAAGGCGTAGAAGTTTTTGTTATCGAAAGTGAATAAAGTACGATTGAAGGCGCAGAAGTTTTTGTTATCGAAAATGAATCGATATTTAAATTGAGTAGGTATTAATAGTTTTTTTTATTGAAAGTGAATCAACTTTAAATTCTGTCGTGGTTGAAAGTGAATCGGTTTTAAATCTGTCGTGAGTTAAAGCCAGTTTTTGAAAAAAATAAAATAAAATAAAAAGAATTGAGTATGTTTTTAAATTTTAAGTCCTGTCATATGATAAAGCCAATTTTTAATAAAAAGAAAACAGGGATAAAATAAGAAGAAAAAATTGGATACCACAATTATTATACATTGGTATAGATAATATTTTTTTAGTAATTATTCATTAATAAATATTGCATTAATGATTCTGTTTATTATATTTCAATGTGTTTATTTCAATTAGACTCAATAAATTACCAAAATTCAAACTTATTATCTTGAACTTCTTCCTTGATCATGTGATTAGAATCGTTTAACAGAAGATCTTCAGACCAAAAAATCTTTAAAGTAAAAGAAAAATACAATAAAACATATTAGAAAACCTAAAAAAATAAAATAATTTTAAAATAGAATATATATATATAAGAAAAATAATAAATTAAAACTTACTTGGTCTATGACATAGAAAAATAAAGAGAACGAAATAATCATGAAAGTTGAAATAACAAAAAATATATAACACAGTTCTTATCTTAACACATTTAAATGTTATATGTCAATCTAATAATTAATAAAAAATAATATTATCCAATGTAAAATAGATTAAAAATAAAAAAGAGATTAACAAAATCAATTAACAAAGTTCTTATCTTAAGTTGCCAGATTATTTAAAAAATCAATTAACAAAGTTCGTATCTTACTATATTTATTGTATCTCACTATATTTATTATATTTATTGTGTTATATGTGAATCTAATAATTAATAAAAAATAATATTTTTTAATATAGAACATATTAAAAATAAAGAAAAAATTAGTAAATGTCAATTTTAGTACTCTTTATAAATAAATGTCAAATTTAATACTCTACATAATTAATAGTTTAAATAGTTTAGAAAATTATAAACATAGACTTTAATAATACGTATCAATTAATAAACATAGACTTTGATAATACGTATCAAACAATGCAAAAAAAATATTAATAAATTTTAATAAATATAGAATATATTTATAGATAAATTTTAATACTATAGAATATATTTGAGTAGTAGTGCTCGATCTATAATTATACACAAAAAATACAAACTTTAGATGTAAAAATGGAATAAGATAAAGAGTACTTGTCCTTTGAATTTTTTTTAAAAATTAAAAATTAGTACTCATAACGTCTATTATTATTTTTCAAAAGGTAGCTGTATTTGGCAATGGAATTGGCATAAAAATTGTATCAACTTCCTTGTCAAATTCTCTCACGATGATTTGCAGGTGTCCCTTTCTTAGTAAATACATGTCAGAACCAAAAGATAGCAGCAAGATGCAGAAAAAAGGATCGACAACATGAGAAATATTTGTAAGTGGAGCAGTTATTTATTTTCCTCACGATTGCAGCAGTTATTTAATGGGTTAATGATTTTTTTTTAATTATAAACAAAAATGTATTATTACTATTTTATCCATAAATTTGATTTGTAAAATGAATTATTTGAGGGCAAATGGTGTCTATAAAAATTGGACACCAAACTCTAGTATTGCCTTTATATATTGGTATAGATAAATGAAGAACAATATAAAATTGATGATTTCATTCTTGAAATATGTATTAAAATTATTTTCTTCAATACCAAATTGTTCACATTATTTTTTTTGCTATTATATAGAATATGAAATTTATTCTATGTAAATTTTATACTCCAGTAATATATATTAAAGATATGCATAGAAAAATATGTATGTGCTGGACTTATTTATTCAATATCAAACTGTTCACATTATTTTTATTATTATTAAATAGGGTATAAAACTCATTATTCTATGTAAAATTTATACCGTCACTATATATATAATTTAATTTAATTTTAATGTACTAAATATGTAAAAAGAATTTTATATGTGTATTTAATTACGTATCACCAAATTAGTAAAAATAACTATTTTTAACAATTAATATGTGAATAATTATCTAAATAAACAGACATAATTAAATGATAGTATAAAATAATTTATATTATTAGTACATTAAAATTAAATTTTATATATGTATGAAAGTTATGGGGCCTGAGTTATGCATGTCAAAAAGATATTAAAAAAAGGTATAATAAGTCACTAATAATTATCAAAAAAAGAAAAAAACAAGTAACTAATTAATATATGCTAGATTGGGATATATAGTTCTACTAGGACATAATGCATGGAAATTGGCCCAATAATTTGATATAATAAAGAATATAATACTGAGATCAGTGTATGTGCATAAATGAATTACCATTAAGAAGAAGAGGAGAAAAGGAAGAAACCAAAGACCAAGTTTGGCAGCCATCCTTTCAACTATATATATGTTGGAAAAAGATTTTTCAGCACTCACTAGTGAAGTAACTAGCTAGTAAGGATGAGTTCCACTTGAAGAGAACTACTCTTTTTATAGGCATTAGGGAGGTTTCTCCACTTCACATATTGAATAGGATAATAATATTCAGGCTGCACAAAAACTTGGTGATTGTGGTAATTTAGTATTTTAATTAATAGAGCTAGCTTGTTATTAGACTAGATAATTAACCTCTAATGAATGACCTAATTAAGTTTGCAGTTTAATAATAAGGTTATCATACTCAAGTTTATTGATCGATGAGCATCAACGCTAAATTTTATGTGATACAAAACGTAATAAGTTGTGATGTGCACGCTAAGACAAGAAAAATATAATTCAAGTATCATTTTCAGGAGTTTTTTAAATTTTGAGATCAATTCCTTTCTGTACTTAATTAGCTAACCTATAAATAAATATTCAAGGAATTTTCATTTATAATTATTTGAATTTTTGAGATACTTAATAGATATGATTTTAATGAGAAGATAAACAAAAATATATACGATATAACCATTTACGTTATCTTCTCATATAAACTTAAACTTTTGAGATGAGTGATTTTATCATATATTATCAAAATTTTATGTTTGAAAAATCTAGAATTCAATTTTTAGTAAATTTCAAAAATAAAAAAATTTAATAGTGATAAATCCATTCACGTATAAGTTCAATGACTATAATTAATACATTATTTATATACTATTTATTAGATACATTTAATTTTAATCATTTAAATTAATTCAATAATTATAAATACACTCTTATATGAAAATTTTATTCCCATAACTGCCATAAGATACCTTTTCAATATATATGTATGTGGTTATTGCTTGAATTTTAATCACTTACAATTATGTTTGATTCTGAATCATCACAATCATGATTGCTCATTCAAATGATCGCAATAGTTTGAGTAAATTACTGTTTTGATTTTCGGACTACATTCAAATTTTATTTTTAGTTTTTAAAATATTTCATATTTATAGCATATATCTTATTTTGTAACAATAAAATTGTAATTATAATTGTTATAATGATAATTGCAATAATTTGGGAGTAAAATTAGTTAAAGAATAAGAAAAAAAAGAGCATAATAATATACAGAAATTCTTCGCATACAAGCGATTAAGGCTTGTAACCCTTACAAGTTCAATTAATCAGTAACTCCCAAAACGCGCTCCTAGTGTTACGTAGCTTACACGCGCTATATAACAGATCCCGCGAATATATAACTACCAATTTTAAAAGATTTCGTTTCCTTCTTCGTTCTCCTTCTTGCCAAATTTCTTCGTTCTTCTTCTCGAGCGTCTTCCCCTGCCTTTTCGATCGTTTTTTTCCCTTCCTTTATCACTGGTTTGTTCTTCGTCATTGACGTGAGTTCCTCTCTTTGTAACTCCAGCTTCGTTTTTTTTTTTTATATTCTGGTTTCTGAAATCAAATTTTGAACTCGTTTTGAAGATAATGGATGATTCAACCTCAGATTGTCAGCTGAATCAAGGCGAAGTGGATTTTGAATTTGAATCTAACGAAGTTCCTGAGGTTTGATTTACATTCAGCTAATTACGATTACTCTGAATTTTGTTGCAGTTATTCGTATATCATTGTCTAGCTGAATAAATCGTGAACATTGACTGTGAAATTAACGTGTGAGCATAAATCTGTGGATTGAATCTAATGTATTAGTTTTGATTAATTATCTGCAATTTATAGCAGACGCTCGGGTGTAGATTAGAATTTTTTTGGTGTATTTTAGGGGGAAGTGTGGGTGTATTTACACTTTATGGCTTTTTTTGTTATTTTAGTTGAGTTGTTGTCGTTCGGGTGTATTAGATCAGACATGATTGGGTGTATTTTTAGTGTTTGACATGGTGTATTCTGCAGCCTCTCTCTGTTGTTGATGACAAGTTTGTTCCCAAGGTTGGAATGACCTTTACTACCCTTGAAGATGCTGGAAAATTTTACAGGAACTACGCCAAGGCTGCAGGTTTTTCTATAAGAGTTCGGAGCACAAATAGGAAGGAAAACGAGATTAAGAATCAATTGATTACATATAGCAGAGAGGAAAAATGGAAATCTAAAATATCTCCGACCGAGAAGACAAATTCAACAGCTGGTTTAAACTGTCCTGCAGGAATTTATATACACACATTGAAGGATGTTGGTGCTTGGATCATTTCAAAGATTGTGCTGGATCATTCACACCCTTGCTGTCCAAGTAAAGCAGAGATGCTCAAACAGTACAGGGAACTAAGCATGTCCATTCGTCGTACAATAGAGAATAACGAAGGCTGGTATTAGACCAAGCAAAACTTACCAATCATTTGTTGCGGCTGCCGGGGGTCATCGCGAGTTAAATTTTATTGAAAAGAATGTGAGGAATTACATTACGAGAGAAGTGCAAAATGTTTCTGAACAAGAAGATGCAAAGAAATTCGGAAAATATTTGTTAAGAATGAAAGAGAAGAATCAGAATTTCTTTTTTGAGCTTGAACTCGAGGAGGATCAATCGATTAAGTTGGCTTTTTGGGCCGATGCAAGAAGTAGAGCTGCCTTTGAGTATTTCGGAGATGTTATTTCATTTGACACCACCTACAATACAAACAGGTAATAAAATGTCCCTGTTTATGATGCTAAATTAATATTTTTTTATGAATCTACCGCAGAGGTGTATATTGGGTATTTTTGGGTGTATACAAAGTATTTGTTGGGTGTACGTAATGATTTTTCATTCTGCACTATGGTAACTTGTTTCAAGTATAATTTGGTTTGTGGTTCTTTTGTCGGGGTGAATCACCACGGTCAGTCAACACTTCTTGGATGCTCTTTGATGAAAAATGAAGAAATTGAATCATTCAAATGGTTATTTCAATGTTGGCTCCGTTGTATGGGAGGAAATGCTCCGAAAGGGTTTCTCACCGATCAATGCGCATCAATGAAAAGGGCTTTAGAGGCTTGTATGCCAACAACAGTTCACCGTTGGTGTATTTGGCACATCATGAAGAAGATTCTAAGCAAATTAAATGGGTACAAGGGACATGCAGAAATTGAACAAGAAATGAGCCAAGTTGTTTGAAACTCTCATAGTAAAGACTCATTTGATAGGAATTGGAATGATTTTCTGCTGAATTTTGGTCTTGTGGACAACAAGTGACTTTCAGGTAATGTTTGTTTAAAATCTGCAGTAGAGGTGTAAATTAAATTTTTTTTCGGGTGTATTTATAGTCTGTTTTTGGGTGTATTCTGCAGATCTCTATGAAGACCGTCATATATGGGTTCCAATCTATCTGGATCACCACTTCTGGACAGGGATGAGAAGCACACAAAGGAGCGAGAGCATGCATTCATTTTTTAACAAGTTTATTACTCAGAACAGCTCGCTTATTCAATTTATCAAACAATACGATAATTGCCTCGAAAGCAGGGAGCAAGCAGAGAGAGAATCAGATGCTGCAGATTTTCATACGGTCATACCGTGTGCAACAAAATCCTCCATTGAAACTCAGTTTCAAAATGTGTACACTCTTCAAAAGTTTAGGGAAGTCCAAGCACAATTCAGAGGAAAGGCGAATTGCATCACTAGATTAACAAATTCTGCTCTAGGCTATTTAGTATACGAAGTTGAAGAACAAGTTTTCAGCTCAATATTCAACAAGTTTGTAGTTACTTACGACTCAGTAGCAGCCGAGGTAAAATGTCAATGCTTATTATTCGAGTCAAGAGGGATATTGTGCCGTCACGCACTAAGCGTGTTAAGTTTTGAACGAGTAAGCCAAGTGTCACCTAGATATATACTGGAACAATGGAGCAAGAAGGTAAAGAGGCGACACACACACATCAAGAGCAGCCACGACGATCCACTGTTGGAGCCAAGAAGCAAGAGGTTTGACCAATTGATTTTTCGTTCGTAAAATATTTGCGAATTTGCATCAGAATCGGAGGAGCTGACTGCAATTCTGCACCGTGCGTACGATAACGTCATGGTTGAGATGGAATCATTGAAAGCCAAATGGAAGGGGATATCTTCTTTATCTCACGAAGACGCCAACTTGGAATCCGTTAACGAGCTTCAAAGTTCTCCAAGGATTTGAACAAGAGGACGTCCAAAAAATAGGCTAGGTTCAAAGTTAGACAAATAGATTGTAAATGCCACAAAGAAGAAGAAAACGAAAGCTTTAAACGAGGTAAAAGTAATGTTCTTTAAATATGTGGTGATTGAGTTTAATTTTCTCGTTAATAGTTTAGCTAATATGTGAGTTTGTTATATTCAGTTAAACCTCTTTGATGGTGCATCAGTTGTGCATTCAAATTCTAGCCAATATCAAAGACGTGTTATGAATTATCAGTTCAGGGTACCAGAAGTAGCGGATAACTCTTTGGGTGTAAAAGTACTGTTCTTTTAGGTGTATTTTTGTGGATTTTCTTGTGTTTCACATTTTACATATATACATATATATATATTTTCACAATCTGCTGTTTATTATGTTATAAAATATTATTTGTTTTTTTTTTAACTACGGTTTAAGGATTTTAGGGTTTATGGTTTAGGGTTTAGGTTTTAGGGTTTAAGGATTTTAGGGTTTACGGTTTAGATTTTAGTGTTTAAGGTTTAGGATTTAAGGTTTAGATTTTAGTGTTTATGGTTTAGGATTTAGGATTCAGGGTTTTAGGGATAAAGCATTAGGGGGATAGATGTTTGGGTGTATAATGATAATTGCAATAATTTGGGAGTAAAATTAGTTAAAGAATTTGAAGAAAAAGACCATAATAATATAGAAAAAAAAATTGAAAAGAAAATATTAATTTTAATCAAAAAATAAAATAAAATATTTAAAATAAAAATAAACCATTTTAAATATTAAGAACAATATTAACCTTTTTCCATATTAGGATTGCAGCTATCTGCTGCATAATCTTAAAAGTTAAAATTCACACATAAAACACAAGGATAGAAACAAAGATGATCATTGACCCTTTTATTGCATAGATAGTCACTCCCTAATCAACACAAAACTCTATTCTTTTCACATGGTGGCTGTTGAGGGTTGGGGAACCCACATAAGATGCTTCACAGGGAAGAAGTGGCACACTGGAGCCTCCCCAGGCATGAACCCAAGCTGCTTAAACAGAATGTGATTTGGGCTCCAATCAGATGTGTCCAAGTGGCACACGCCAAGAGCTTCAACTTTGTCTCCATTCTCACCATCTAACAAGACCTTGAACACCCTGGTCCCTGTTGATATGAAGTGGCAATAGTAAACACCATATGGGTATGGCAGAGGATGACAAGCTACCCATTTAGGAGCATAGATATCTTCTGATATTTTCAAAATGGTATATTTTTGCAGAGGAGCCCCTGAAGATGGACTAGTTGTGTGAATGTTGTGCTTTTCCTCTGATCCAATGATGTTGTGGACGAATTCCAGCATGGACTCTAAAGAGTTAGCACAAATCTTAGTCTCCCCTGTGATGGTTCCTGCTTCACATTGTTCAATTGTGCCTCTCATGGACTTGGCTTGTGAAGAATCTTGAGAGATTGAGAAGAGTTGAAGGACACTTGGAAGTTGTGGGATTGAGAAAGGAATGGAGTCAACTTGTCTCTTTGGTAGGAAGTGAGAAAAGTCTTCGACAGGAAATTGGAGGGTCATAATGTTCCCTATGTAGAGATCATCCATGGCAAAGAATCCAACCTTGAATGCCTCAGTGTGGTCTACATTAGAAGATGGTGGCCCTCCCTTCAACCCTTGTGCTTTCTTGGAATGAAGGCCATAATTTGTAAAGTTGGGCTTAGCCGAATCCTGGGCTGTGGCAGATTTTTTTATTTCTTTGTTGGAACCACCAACGCCATATTGAGCGATGTATGGCGCATTTGAATCTCTTTTGGGAGCAACATCAGCACCATATCCAGTGATATATGGCTCGTCGGTACCATAGCGAGACTCCTTTGGACCTTTTTTTGCATCACCATATTGAGCAATATATGGTGTATCTGAATCTTCCTTGAAACCATCACCACCACCATATTGAGTGATGTATGGCGTGTCGATACCATAGCGAGACTCCTTTTGATCACGGGGAGTAGTTGTGTACCCAGTAATATCTTTGCCAGGAGCATGGGTACTGGTTCTATAACCTATAAGGTAGTTAGGTTTGTTGGCATCATGGGCATTAGAAGTTTCATAGGTGGTGATGTAAGGTTGATTGAGATTTGCATGGTGTGAATGTGATGGATGGTTTTTTACGTTGTTTGCATGATGTGAAGGGTGGTTGTGTTTTTTGGATGTTTTGTAATTTGATTGGGTATTGTCTGAAGTGGCTATGTACCCTGTAAGGTATTCATCCTTGTGAGTGTTGTATCCTGTGAGATATGTTTGTGAATCTGCTTTCTTCTTAGTGTTGTACCCTGTGAGGTATGCTTGCGGATTCACTTCTTTTTGAGAGTTGTACCCTGTGAGGTATGCTTGTGAATCTGCTTTCTTTTCAGTGTTGTACCCTGTGAGGTATGCTTGCGGATTCACTTCTTTCTGAGAGTTGTACCCTGTGAGGTATGCTTGCGGATTCACTTCTTTCTGAGAGTTGTACCCTGTGAGGTATGCTTGTGAATCTGCTTCCTTCTCAGTGTTGTACCCTGTGAGGTAAGCTTGTGAATTCGTATCTGTATGATCTTGCAACTCTACCTTCAAATCTCTGCTGCTGATGCCATGTCCATTCTGTTATTAAAGGACAAGGAATTCATAAACAGACTTTGAAAATGGGTATGCGTGTCTTGAAGTACTAGGATTTTAGACAGTAATTGACAACTAATGCATCATGGGTAGTGACATGAATGGTGTTCTTCTTTATCCCAGTTTTGTAAAAGGATTTCTTATCTATTTTCTTTTTATGAATTTTGATTCTCGGACGATATTTATTGACTTTTTATTGGCTACAACTAGCAACTAATTACTAACCTCATTGCAATTTAATTTTCAATAAATAAAAAATGGCTAGCTAATAAAATTTATTACGTACACATTATTTTTTATTTATTATAAACGAGTACCTTCGGCTTTACATTAAGGTTTTTATATCGTATCTAAAGGAAAAGTCTAGGACCAGCAATTTTTTCAAATTTTGGCCAACATGTAATTAGCAAAGAAAAGTGAGCTATTGGATAAAATCTCACACCAATTTCACACCATTAAAATCATCATTGATAACTATTTAATGACTACAAATCACAAAAGTTGCTGGCTCCTTAGCACTACTCGTGTCTAAAAATGATGATTCTAATATGTCTATTATGGTGTCTATGGAGGTTATAATGTTTTAAAAAGTGTTATTAAAATTAAAATAATATTTTTTTATTATTTAGCAACACTTTTTAAAAAGTGTTACCAAAATGAAATAAAATATGACTTTAATTTTTAAAACACTTGCATAGTCTCATAGCTACCGTAAACATAGACATACTAGAATTCACCGTTTAAAAATTCACATGTAAGACTCGAAAATAAAGGCATGGATTCCACCTTACTCCAATATTATTTTTAGGCAAATTCAATAAAAGTTCTCAGAAATTTTCTTATATTAATTGTCCAAAGACAAAAAAAAAAAAAAGATTTATGTTTTTAAATATTTTATTATATTCCTTCATTAATAAGACAACTGAAGAAGAAGGACCAAAATATGTATGGAAAGTTATTTTATTCGACACCAAATCATTAACATTATTTGTTTTTACCATCAAATAGAATATGGAATTCATTCTATTTAAATTCCATACTCCACCAATATAATGTCAAATGGATATTTAAAAAAAATAATGTTACACATCCAAGTCTTTTTGTTAACTAAATTCAAATAAGTTGATCTAACATAATAAAATTAATTATGACTAACATTATTCTAAATCTTATTATTTAATTTGATTAGATTTAGTTCATAAAAGACTTGACGTGTAGCATTACTCATTAAAAAAAATAACATAAGTAAATAATGTAACTC